>NC_142008.1:49268332-49376382 GCF_049901715.1 Pseudonaja textilis | reverse complement strand
ATATATGTGTTTGGGTAGATATATACTTTATTTTGAGAGCAACAGAATTTCATTTTTAATGTGTACCAGAGTGTTCACAGTAAAGAATGACAACAAAGGTTATCTTATCTCACTGGGATGATTTCCTGTGGTAGAAAAACATGGCTTTGACTAATGCAAATGCAGTCCTATCTTGATGTAAGACGAGCTTCTTGGTTTCATGATTGATGACTTGCAGGTCTATAAAATCTTGATATATCCTTGCTGTTCTATGACTGGATAGGTTCTACTTTGTGGCAGTTACTTCCCCACTGACTAATAAACTGCAAGGGAAAAACCTAAACAGTTTGATGCTTTGAATGTCAGCTTAATATACACTGAAAAGAAACTGAATTGTATAAAACTGCATGTCTTCAGGGATTCCTTTTACCACAAAAACATGTTTCATATCAATTGCCTTCTGCATTAATTTTTAAAGATCAACATCCATTTTAATATCCATATATTTTATTGTTGGTGATGGGATGAAGGATGAAAAAAACCAAGAAAAACCAAGAGTACACATATAGACTGGGTGAAACCAGGCTCAATAGCAGTAACTGTGGGAGGGATCTTGGAGTCTTTAGTGGACAACCAGCTAAATATGAGCCAGCATTGTGCAGCAGCAGCAGCCAAAAAATCTAATGCAATCTTAAGTTGTATTAACAGAGGGATACAATCAAGATTAAGAGAAGTACTACTATATAAAGCCTTAGTAAGACCACACCTAGAGGACTGCATCCAGTTTTGCTCACCACATTATAAAAAAGATGTTGAGACTCTAGAAAAAGTACAGAGAAGAGCAACCAGAATGATTAGGGAGGGGACTGGAGACTAAAACATACAACAAATGGTTGCAGGAACTGGGCTTGGCTAGTCTAGTAAAAAGAAGGACCAGGGGAGACATGATAGCATTCTTCCAATATTTGAGGGGCTGCCACAGGGAGGAAGGGGTCAAGCTATTTTCTAAAGAGCCTGTAGTCCAGACAAGGAATAATGGATGGAAACTGAAGAGATTTAACCTGGAAATAAGGAGAAACTTTCTGGCAGTGAGAAAAATCAACCAATGGAACAACTTGCCCTCAGAAGTTGTGGGAGCGCCATCACTTGAGACTTTCAAGAAGATTGGACTGCCATTTGTCAGAAATGGTGTAGGGCGTGGGGTTGGACTAGATGACCTATAAGGTCCCTTCCAACTCTGATGATCTGTTATCTGTTATGAGAGCTTCAAACAGCTCAAATTTTTCAGGGTGCCTGTCTAGATGCCTGTCAAATAGAAAATTTAGAACCAGAAAAGGCGAGAGGGGGGAGAAATGAGGTAACACTAAAACTGGTCCTGAGTTTGACAAGCTGATTCCCTAATTATTCTCTCAGACAGAAAAACTCTTTTAGCTTCTTGGTAATTTGTTTCAAACAAGCTCCTGTGAATCCTCCACCAGTAAGGTAGAAGGATAGTTTGGAGCAGAATAGCTCCAAGAAGGGATTTCTCTTTCTTCCCAGTATCTAGTAAGCAATATGAAAAGTCAGAACTTGAACTGTGATCTCACAATCCACATTTCATCATTTCGGTATCATTATGGATAGGTATGGAAAACAGTTATACTGTGAAGGTATAACAATTAATAAAAGAGCCAGTTTGTTATAGTAATTACCAGTAGGTATTAGGACAGAAATTGGGAAAGGGTAAGTTCTAGTCCTGCCATAGGCATGAAACCAGCTAAATGACTTTTGAGAGTCACTGCCTTTCAGTTCTAGGAAGACAGAATGGCAAACCATATCTGTCTGTCTGTCTGTGAATTCAATGAGATGAATCTTTGTCTTCTGCATGGCAGCTTGCCCAAAATTAGCTTTTCATACACAAATGAAAGATTAAATAGTCTCCTTAAAGGTGCAGGACATTTCAGAAGCACATATGAACAGAGCTCTCCTTCCTCCCTTATTGATGCAATACTCCTTGCAAATATCTTTCTTTGCATAAAATTTCATAACCATTTTTCTTCATCTGGCCCAGGTCTTTAATCCATTCCACTCTTTGGCTATTCGAGCCTTGAAACTTTTCTGGTCAATACAGTACACTGGGTGATTTTCCAGTCTGAAAACTGCCAGCTTCTGTCTATTGATTGATAGGTCTGAATCCCTTACACTCCCAGTTCCCCCAAACTGCCTCCTTCTCTTAATAACTGCAATGAGTGGAATTCTAGCTGGAGAATGTGCTGCAGGAAGTAACGCCTCTTTATCTTTTTTAACTTCTTGCTTACTGCCTTGACTTTACCTTTTTATCTTAATCCCTTCATAGCTTGTTTCTTTCCAACCTAATCTTTTATTTTTTTTTCTCAGACATACTTTCAGTCTAAACTTCTGCTCCTCTCTTTAATGATATGTGTGTTTTTATTTGTGGGCTTACAATTTTTAACCTTTTCCTGAAGTTATCAGATATCTGAACAGGCAACTGGAAAGGAGGACAAATGAGAGGAAAAGGAAGACACTCTTTCTTGGCATCCATGACAAAAATTACAATGATAAATTGCCAAAAAAAAACACCAAACAAAAATGTTAGGCCTACATGTATGAAATTATTTTTTTCCAGCATCAGAAAGACTGGTTTATCAATCTCAGGGATGTGCCAGAGCTGAGAGATAAAGGACATAATCATCTAATTAATTAAGGTTTTGTCAATTTAGGTAGTAGATACTGTATTAATTAATTGTACTAATTATCTAATTAAAGTCATAGGCCAGAACTTGCTAACTTGCAGATAGAAAAGTTGCTGAGAAGAGATGCTTAAAAAGTTGGGCAATATTTGATTTTAAGGCTATGCCTGCTGAGCAGAGATTGTGAGGCTAAAAAAAAGTACACTTCTTTCTTTTGCCAGATAATTGGTAACTCTATCTTTCTAGATCCCCCCCCCCTTACTTTTTGGGACTGATTCCCTTCTAGAATTTCTACCTCTATTTAACTTAGTAGGTCTGAGGAACTTACTTCTTGAATTTGGCAATTTTAGATATTTAACTTAATACCTTTAACCTTTTTTGGCTTACACCAACTACAGGACAACTGCTAGGTTACAGAAAGAGAATGTGCAATTTGCCTTTATCTTGAAAATCATGTAAGTGGGGAATATCACTACTAAATTGTTCATCAGTTTATCTTAACATTCATACATTTGATTCCTTCTGTGTCTCCTTGAATGGTGAAAAAACTTATTGGAAAAAGACATGCAACTATAACCCTTAGAGATACTGGCCAACTCCATTGTTGGTATAGATAACGAGTGTCAAACTTATGTCGTCATGGCAGTGTCATGTGACGTATCAGGACTTCCCCCCCCCCTTTGCTAAATCGAGCATGGCTGTGGCCAGCACATGATGCATCCAGCCCATGGGCCAGCAGTTTGACAGCCCTGGTATAGATGAAAGCTGATTGATTGCATAAGTAGCCAAAGGACTACATAACCAAACTTTAAAGAAGTCTTCCCCAATCCAGAATTATCTGGGTTAATTCTTATCTTAGAATTTGAAACTTATCTGATTTTATTTGGAGGCATACATTGCAGAAGGATATGTTAATATGAAGGTAATACATAGAAATAGTATTTGACTTAATATGCTTTGGTATTCAGCCAATTTTAATTTTTGCAATGAACTGTGATTTAGCAAACAATGGCTTATTTTATACATGAACCAGTCAATCAATAGCTAGTTATGCAATGAAGACAATATGGACTTGAGGAAAGTTATTTTGGGATAAACGTTATTTGCCAAATTGAGTATAAGTGGAGGAAATGAATGTCTTACCATAATTTTCATCGCACAATTCCCAACTTATGTCTACAAGAGAACTAATCTGATTAAATTTTAGTGGACTGTAGTGGATACACTGATCATATATATCAGGGATCCCCAACTCCTGGTCCACAGCCCAATCGGGCCACGCAAGCAACGCAGGAGCATACAAAGCTACATTCGCACAAGATGCATATATGTGAAACCATCCCCTCTCCCCGCTGCCACCATCGCCAGTCTGCAAAGTCAGCATGGTTGGGAACTGCTGATATATATACAAAAATGTCCTAGATGGGAGCTTACCCTTCAGGCCCATTTTAGTCCTCACCTTAATTTTGAAGCTCATAAACTTAAATAAACAAACTGCTTGTTCATCGATACATAATGACAAAACACATCAGTAATTAGTGTCATATACTATCTCTTGAGTGCAATAATTTCCTTGAGTTGTCATATTAGTCACTGTTTTGCCTTCTCAATTGTATTTGTTTGATAAAATAATAAATCCAATTCTCTTATTAAACTTCCCATATTACTTCTTCATTGCTTTAAAAACAACAGCCAGGCGTGACCTTTTTTTCCCTATTTTACTGCCTGCAACTTGAAATCAGCTTCCCATCAACACTTTCTCCTGCAGTTCTTTATGAAACCAGGGAGTTCTCCGCCTGGGAGAAAATTTGACAAGACAAGGGATTAAGCAGACAAACCAGGCAAGCCATTTCAATGGAGAAAAACATCATTTGGATCAAATAATGCATTTTTTTTTTAAAGGTGACAAACAGTTGGCATTGAAAGAAAGAAAGAAAGATAATATCATTCTTTAAAGACTGGGTAGAGATGAAATTTTGCAAATCAGTTATTGCCTAAGATCTGCCTTGCTATAACAAACTGAACAAATTACTCTCATTAGTAGACATTTCATTGGTTTCATAATGTCATTTTTAAAAAAAAAAAATTAACAGGACAGTTCTGCTTGCCAAGATAAGCATGAGCACAGGGGCATATTCAAGATAAGAGCAGAGTTCAACATATGATTACAAACAGCCAGAGTAAGTGAATGCACATATTTCATGGTTGGTCTTCTTCAAGAGGCTCACAGCACCTCTTCTGACCTTCTGCCCTGGAAAGCAAGGCCTCCTTTCTATGATACTATAGCTATCTGATATATTTTATTATACTGCAAAAACAGATTGATTTACAATAGTTTAAAGCAAGGGTCCCCAAGCCCCAGTGCATGGACCAGCATCGGGCCAGGGCATGCCAGAACAAATAAGCAAAGCCCCATCCGTGGGATGCAGGCAGCATGTGAAATCATGCGGAAAACCCTCTCATTGATGAAACCAAAATTTATTTAAATTTCATAGATAAAACCATTAAATGAAATAACCACTAAAACAATAACACAAATAGTATTTGTCAGGCTACAGAACTTTTCCCATTCACTCAACTAGAATGAACTTCTGAAAACGTATCCAAATGTATCACAAAGGAATTCTTTATTGAGATGAGACAATTCCTGTAGGAGTTCAAAGCAGCGTCTGAGGTCTCTCAGGCATACAGGGATACATAAGGGAGTTTAGAACCCGTCCCCTTATCTCAATGTGTATTTAGGGAAACAAAAGCCAGTATGTTAATTCCTCCCCACCCCTCTTGTAAGGAACAATCTTTTCACAGTTTCCCAGGGCATACCTAATTTCCCCCCCGCCCCCTTTTTAGAACGAACAATTCAAGAGATTCCCAATGTACAATCTCACTGTGGAATTTTTATGACCTTCTCATCTCCTGGTTGTGCCTCTCAGAAGTGAAAGTTCTGGCCATCTGGCTTTTCTCCCTCCATCATATCATGTGTGGGTTATACAAATTTGATATAAGATTAAATATATTCAGGTTACATCAAGAAAGGATTTCTTTATCAGCCTCCCACCGCCGCCCTTTTCTTCTTCCACTGAAGAAATGACAGATATACGGATCTGACATCCTGCCCTCCTTAAAAAAAGATAGGTCTACCTGGAAAGAAACAAAAATCATGCATTACATTTGCAATTCAGGATGGTTTATCTGGGTATTTTTGGTGGAACTTACATAGTAATGTGGGTGCTTTTACGTGTTGTTTGGCTACTCAATCATTTTCTGAAGAAGGAAGGTGTTTCCAAGCTACTAAATATTGTGTGGATCCATGCTGAGTGCATGAATCAAGGATGTCTTTAATTTCAAAATGTTGTTCCCCATGTACCATGATGGGGGTTGGAGGTGTGGGAAGGGGGTGGGGTCTGAGGTTTGAAGTAATCTCTGGTTTGATCAAGCTACAGTGAAATACTGTATGAATCTGCCTAAGTGTTTTTGGAAGTTGAAGCTCTACCATCATGGGGTTAATAATTCTGGAAAGGGCCAATGAATTTTGGTCCTAATTTCTTAGAGGGTTGTAATGATTTTAAGAATTTTGTGGACAAGTATACACGGTCCCCAATCTTGAAAGGTTTAGGTTCGCAATGTTTTTTGTCTGCATGAGAGTTTTTTTTAAAAAAAATTTTTTTTATTGATTTTTAAAAGACAGACAAAACATAGGGCATAAAGGCATAAAACCTCCTTTCTAAAAATTACTTATAAGTTTTAACAAGGCAAATAAAACATTATTTTTTAAGGCATAGTTCCACATTATCACATTTCCATTTAAGCACATATATATCTTTTCCAAATTTCTCATTATTTCTCCCTTCACTTTTATTCAATTATATTTTTTTCTATCAAGGTTTTATTAATTCTCAATCAAATATAAACATTTATATAGCATAGTTCCAAATTATCACATTTCCATTTAAACACCTATATATCTTTTCCGAATTTCTCATTATTTCTCCCTTCACTTTTATTCAATTATATTTCTTTCTATCAAGGTTTTATTAATTCTCAATCAAATATAAACATTTATATAGCATAGTTCCAAATTATCACATTTCCATTTAAACACCTATATATCTTTTCCGAATTTCTCATTATTTCTCCCTTCACTTTTATTCAATTATATTTCTTTCTATCAAGGTTTTATTAATTCTTAATCAAACATAAACACACAAAATACAAAACATAAAACAAGACATAAAAACATAAAACCTCCTTAGTTATCATTTGTACATATCTTTTCTCATTATTTCTCCCTTTAGCTTTATTCCTCCAAGGTTTTATTAATTCTCAATCAAACATAGCTAACCAAAACACAAAACATAAGACATAAAACTTCTTTTGCAAAGTGGCTTAGCCCCGGGTTACATCTTTTTTTACAGACCTAAATCAAATTCATGCTCACCTTATATACCATTTTTATCTTATTTACCATTCTATATTTTCTATATAACTTCTCCCTTCTTTTCACTCTTTTAATTATATTTTGTTTATTTCATCTTATTTTAAAATCATTATGCTTGTATCTTTTGTCCGTTCTTTTCAAATTATCTATTTATGTCTTCTCTTTAACAGAAAATTTCTCCTGTAATCACTTTTAAGGTGTGACGCCTTTCTATCTTTCCCCTAAATTAACACTTAAAATAATACATAATTTCCATTCTGATTCTGCTTAGTACATTCTACATGTTGCATTTTAAAATAAAAGAATAATAAATTTATAATATAGTTAAATATATAATTTCCATTCTAATTCTAATTCTACTTAATACATTATTTTAAAATAAGAAAATGAAATAGTAAATTTATAATAACATTAAAGACAATAATGAATTAAACTATAACTAAACATTAATCATTTTACACATTCTCTTTAATATTTTATTGAATATTGAGATCTATCATTATTAAACATTTTAATATTTTAATATTTTGTTATATTCCAATGGACTATTTCAAATGCAAATACTACAATACTATCTTATGTACTCTTGCAGAATCTTTCTTTAATTATACTCTATCCTTTATCTCTGAAAAAAATCTGCTTTTTTGCATCTTGTTTCAGACCTTTGTGGCTTTTTTTCCCCTTTTCCCTCCCTTTCTTCTCCAGTCTGGTCTTTTTGCCCCCCCTTCTCCTGACCTCCACCTTTTTAACTTCCCCTCTCTGTTGTATTTCTCTTTTCTGTTGCTTTCTAACATTGTACCTTTTTTTCACCTTATTTTTCTTTTTCTTGGTTGTTTTATTAAATCTTAAATTCTCATTTTTCCTTCCTGTCTTCCTATTTTCTTTCTTAATTGAACATTTTTGTCCATTGAAAATGGCTTCTTCTTCTTCTTCTTCTTCTTCTTCTTCTTCTTCTTCTTCTTCTTCTTCTTCTTCTTCTTCTTCTTCTTCTTCTTCTTCTTCTTCTCCTCCTCCTCCTCCTCCTCCTCCTCCTTCATCATGTATTTGCTGATATGTAGAAACTGCCATTTCTAAAAAGTGGAAGACAGCTCCCAAAGAATCCTTGCCTTCTTGTTCTCTTTCTTTTAATTTTTCATATTCCATTTTTAATTCATCCACAGATAGTGCCATTGTAAATTTTTAAGAACAACCCAGATGTTTTTAATCTTAAAGTAATTTCCAAGTATCAAAGTTATCAAACAATCCAACAGACACAAAATATTTCCTCTTCTTCTCTTTGCAGTTTTTCCTCCTGGGGCAAAATCCCAAAATATATTTTAAAGCCGTATTACAGTTAGTTGCTGGTCTTATGATCTTCAAGGCATCTAGTCCAACAATTTTTTAAAGATTTTTTTGGTCCTCTCCTTCCCACTTATAACAAAGAGCTTATTTTTACCTTAAAGAAGCAGGTTTTTCAGTGCTCATTTGCTTTCTCTGTAAGGAAGGGGAGTGAACTTTCCTTTCAGCACTTTCGCCATTTTAACAACTTCTTTTGGAAACAAATTTATCAATCCAAAAGTCATGTTTCCAGGGTGTTTAAAAGTATCTTAATGTCCCGGTTCAGCCAAGAAAATTTCTCCTTCTGATTCTTCCTCCTGCACAAATCTTATCCGGTTGAAGATTCCTTTGTGGCTGCCATTTCTGACAGCCACTCCACTGCCTCAGGAAAAAGGATCTAGCCGGCTGGGGAAAGGGGGTGCGATATCCCCAGACCCCTGCCCGGATCTCCTCTATCTTCTGCTGTCCCTCTGGGGTAGCGACAACCCCCAAATCCAATTGGATCGGGGGTACCTCAGCGGCGAGCGCAGCAGGGACCTGCAGAAATGCGGATTACTGCCGCCGCTGAAGCCTTGCAACGCTTTTGTCTGCATGAGTTTTTTTTTTAAGTTTTTTATTTTGACAATAAACAAAACAACATAAGACATACAACATAAAACATAAAAACATCATCCTTCTTCATAAATTTACAAACAGTGTATCGGTTGGTTTACCACTTTTTTTGTGTGTATCCATTTCCTAAACGCTAATATAATTATATTACATAATAACTCATATTATCAATCAATAATTGTATAACCCAATATCATCACTAAGAAATCATTTATCTATAATTTTATTAACTCATACTTTAACAAGATAACTATAATTTACTTAATTTATTTTGCAATGAATTATAAGATCATAGCAAATCTATCTTAATAAAGTTTTATAAAAATTATATCAAAAAAATTATATCCTAAGTCTAAATGTTCTATTATTATGTTAACCCAAACTTTATAAAAGATGAATTGGTTTTCATATACGCAAATACATTCAAGGTATCTTATAGATTCTAAAATGGAGGGATTTTATGATAAATTGACTGATTTAGATAGGATTTTGACAGGTACTGATGAAAAAGTGATTAAAAAATTATACAGTTATTTGTTGGAAATTATATTAGAGGCGGAACAAGTTAAAGAAACGATGATTGTGATTGTGATGGTATTTTCTCACTCTTCCAATTTTTAGCAAATACAATCCTAGCCGCTGTTAATACATTTACAATCAAATATTTCAAATTTTTATTGTATGTATCAGGTAAGATTCCCAATAAAAAAAATCTCTGGTTTTAAATCTATATGTTTCTTTGTCATTTTTTCGAACCATATGCGAATTTTAGTCCAATATTTTCTAGTGTCCTCACAAGTCCACCACATATGGTAATATGAGCCAGGTATCTGATGACATTTCCAACACTTTTCAGATTTATTCTTGAACATTCTTGTTATTCTTGTTGGGGGAAAATGCCACCTGTAAAACATCTTATACAAATTTTCTTTATATGCTGTTGACATTGTCATTTTATAATTTTGAGACCACAATTTTTGCCATTTCTCTAAATCAATCCCATATCCAAAATTCTTCCCCCAAACAATCATTGTTTCTTTAATTTGTTCTTCCTCTAGTTTAATTTCCAGTAAATAACCATATAGTTTTTTAATCACTTTTTCATCAGTACCTGTCAAAATCTTATCTAAATCAGTCAATTTATCATAAAATCCCTCTGTTTTAGAATCTTTAACATACCTTGAGTGTTTTTGTGCTTATGAAAACCAATTCATCTTTATACCTTGTTCTTCTAAGTTTTGCATCGTTTTAAGTTCACCCTTTTCATCCAATATTTCCCCATATCTAACTGTTTGTTCCTTCTTGTATATTATAGGATAAGAAAAAGCTTCAATAGTTGATAACCAAACTGGGATTTTCAAATAACATTGTCTCTTAATTTTCTCCCAGGTTACCATAAAGACTCCCATATATAATGCCTTCTAAGATAGCTCTGCGATTTAGTTCCCTTGTACCACAGAAAAGCGTGCCAGCCCAGTAATAGATCATGTCCTTCTAGTGTCAACAATCTAGTCTTTCTTAATGTTATCCATTCTTTAGCCCACATCAAATTTGCAGCTTGATAATACACCTCCCAATTAGGAAGGCCAAATCCTCCTCTAATTCTAGCATCTTGTAGTTTTAATTTTATTCTCGCTTTCTTACTTTGCCATATATACTTCAACACAATTTTATTTAAATCTTCAAAATAATCTTTGCCAAGCCTAATTGGTATTGTTTGAAAGAAATATAAAATTCTGGGTAAAATATTCATCTTGATTGTTGAAATTCTGCCTATCAATGACAGTTGTAGGTTTTCCCATTTCTTCAAATCAAGTGCTATCTGCTGTTTGAGTTTAATATAATTATTCTCTTTCAATGTAGTGCATCTTGACGTCAAATATATCCCCAAATACTTAACTTTATTCATAACTTGAATTTTCAATAGGTCTGCCAGCTCTTCTCTTTGTCTTAATAACATGTTCTTTGTCAGAATCTTTGTTTTATCTTTATTTATTTTCAAACCAGCCATCTCACCATATGTCTCTATCTTTTCCAATAATTTTAAGGCTGTCTCTAGAGGATCTTCCAGAATGAAAACCAAATCATCCACAAAGGCTTGTAGTTTAAATTCCTCCTTTTTGATTTTCATTCCTTTTATATTTTGGTCCTCTCTAATATTTCTATTCAACACTTCCAAAGTCAATACAAATAACAAAGGTGATAATGGGCATCCTTCTCTTGTGCCTTTTCTTATGTTAATAGAGTCTGTAAGTTCTCCCTCTAACATTACTTTTGCCGTTTGCTTATAATATATGGCTTCTATTGCCTGAATAAATTTTCTGGCAAAACCCATCTGTTCCAGTAGTAATAACATAAATCTCCAGGTCACATTATCAAATGCCTTTTGGGCATCTAGGAATATCAAAGCCATTTGTTTTTCAGGGTGCACCTCATAATATTCCAAAGTGTCCAGAATTACCCTCATATTGTCTTTAATTTGTCTCTTTGGCAGGAACCCATTCTGATCGGGATGAATAAAATTATTTAAGTATCTTTTAAGCCTTTCTGCCAAAATTGAAGCAAAAATTTTATAATCTGCATTCAATAAAGAAATAGGTCTATAGTTCTTGATTTGTAATGGATCAGCCCCTTCTTTTGGAATAAGTGTAATGTAAGCTTCTGACCATGTTTTAGGTATCTTCTTATTTGACATAACTTCATTCATGACTTCTAGCAATGGAATGTTCAACGATTCTTGTAATGTTTTATAAAATTCTGCCGGTAGCCTATCTGGACCTGGTGCTTTTCCATTATTCTGTCTGTTAAGTGCTTCAGTTAGTTCCATCATTGTTATAGTACATCTAAGAGTTTTGTGAGGACTGCACAGAGTAGCCTGATGTGTTCTTCCATCATTTCCGTGTAGATTAATATATCATCAAGATACACTATAACCCCTTTATATAAAAATTCATGATGGGTTTCATTGATCAATTGCATAAAGACAGCAGGCGCTCCTTGCAGTCCAAAGGGGAGCACTTTAAATTAGTAGCATCCCAATGGTTTGTTAAAAGCTGTCTTCTACTCATCCCCTTCCTTTATTCTGATGTGGTAATATGCCTCTCGTAGGTCTAACTTTGAAAAAAAAATTTCCTTTCGAGAGGTGGGCTAACATGTCCTTCATGAGGGGGAGTGGATACATAGTCTCTATGCAAATTGCATTCAATTTTTTGTAATTAACGCACAAGCGTGCTGAGCCATCTTTCTTTTCACGGAATAACACTGGGGCAGCTATTTTAGGATGGGTGGGTTCAATGAAACCCCTTTTTAAATTTTTATCGATAAATACTCTGAGTTCTTTCAGTTCCCTGGGGGACATGCAGTACATTTGTGGTTTGGGAATTTAGCCCCTGGTAGGATTTTGATGGCGCAGTCTGTGGCACAATGGGTGGGAGTTCATCACAAGCTTCCTCACTAAATGCTTGGCCCAGATCCTGGTACTCATTTGGGATGTTAATGGTTTCAACTGACTGTTTGGTCATGGCTGACTCTCTGTTCTCTGTTCCTTTCTTTATCCTTTCCTCTGAGCTATTTGCAAATACTTCATCTGTCTGGAATTGTACAGTTCCTATCCTCCAATTTATTTTTGGATTCTATTTCTGCAGCCATGTGAGACCTAGGACTAGCGTCTCTTCCATTCCTGGGGCTACAATGAATGTGAGCATTTCCCTATGGTTCCTTAGTCTTATTTTTAATGGTTCTGTGGTAAACCTGGATGACTCCCCCCCCCACCCACTATAGTTCCATCTAATTGGTAGAAAGCAATGGGGTTTTCCATTTCTTTCAGTTGGATCCCCAATTTCTCTGCAAGGAAGGGATTTATTAGGCATCGGGTGCATCCCAAATCCAGCAACACTGCAACTTCCTCCCCCTTCCCTTGGCTGGGGATAAACAGTCTCAGGGGTAGGGTGATTGGTTCAACTTACCAGCGGGTCGTCTTCCGGATCGCTTTCAGACTGGCTCAGGTCCCCTCGGAGCATTGGGGGGTTCTTCCTCTGGGTTGGTGTGGGATCGGAGTCCCACATCTATTCGGCCTCTCAGGCCAGTCTCCTTTCCTCGAGAGTTCGATGTTCCGGGTTTCCCCCCAATGGGTGGTCTAGCTTTCTGGGAAGGGTCTTCGAATGGCATTCTGCTGCATGGTGTCCCTCCTTTCCACACTCCAAGCAACCAGACGTTCTTGGAGTCATGGTGGATTGGGGTTTGAAGACAGGGGTAGGGATCTTTTCCAAGACTTGCCACTGCAGTACTGGTTTCGAGTCATGCCTATCTCTGCCTCCTCTGCCATCATGTACCATTTGTGCAACAGGTTCGGAGCCCCCCTGGGCCGGGCAGGCAACATATAGGTCATCATTTAGTCCATCTTTGAACCAACAGACTAGGATATCCTCTGGCCAGTCCACCCAGCCGTCCAGGTCGTGAAATTCCTCGGTGAATTCTGCTACCGGGCGACAGCCTTGTTTTACAATTCTAATGCGGTTGTGGGCTTTTCTATCAGCGAGGGGGTCCTCGAAGTGGTGGTGTAAGGCTGTCATGAAGCGATCAAGGTTCCTTAATTCTGGGGCATTGACATTGTGGAGCATCACCATCCATCTGGCTGCTGCCCCTTCAAGGGCCTGGGTGATGATTCATACTCGGGATCCCTGGGTTGGGAAATCCTGCCCATATTCTTGCATGTAGGTGCACTTGTGCCAGGAAAAATCCCAGTTTCTGGGGGTCGCCATCAAATTTTACCCCCAAGGGTGGGATTTTCCTCTGCAGTTGGATGTCTCTTGGTTGGCCAGGGTTAATCTCCTGATCCAGGGCATTTAGGGGTCGAGTACCTGGTATGGCTTCTGGTCCTTCAGCTTGTCCCTCTGCCCACTTAATTTCCACTGGATCAGGGGTGGTAGCTCGGGTTCTCTCATTTTCTGGTCCCCTCGTTCTCCTGCGGTGTTGCCCTGGTGCATCCCTCACCTTGAGGTTCTCCAGGGCTTCCCTCACAAGGCGTTTTAAGTACCGTCTCATTCAGTCATCAGCCGGTGGCTCCTCGTCCCATTCTTCCTGATTCGATAGGGCCTCCAGCTCCAATTTCCACCCAGGCTTACGATTGCCCCAGGTGAAGGTTACTCCTCTGGTTCTTCTGTCCCAGCTGTCTCTTTTTCCTACACTTATAGAACACCGGGGCTTGGTGGAGGTTTCGTAGACAGCCTGTCTTCGATGGGTGCACCAAGTCAGTATCTGGGTGGGTACCTGTCGATGTTTCTCCCCAGTATTCGGCTTCTCCATGGTCCTTGCTGTCCTCAGACATTTTCCTTTCTTGCAGGGTCCCCTCGGTAGAGTGAAAGGGTTTTTTTTTAAAAAAAAAAATTCATCTCCGGGCTGACCTCTATTGCAGACGCTGCTTTATGCCAGGCTACAGAACTTTTCCAATTCACTCAACTAGAATGAACTTCTGAAAACGTATCCAAACGTATCACAAAGGAATTCTTTATTGAGATGAGACAATTCCTGTAGGAGTTCAAAGCAGAGTCTGAGGTCTCTCAGGCATACAGGGATACATAAGGGAGTTTAGAACCCCTCCCCTTATCTCAATGTGTATTTAGTGAAACAAAAGCCAGTATGTTAATTCCTCCCTACCCTTCTTGTAAGGAACGATCTTTTCACAGTTTCCCAGGGCATACCTAATTTCTCCCCCGCATCCCCTTTTTAGAATGAACTATTCAAGAGATTCCCAAAGTACAATCTCACTGTGGAAGTTTTATGACCTTCTCATCTCCTGGTTGTGCCTCTCAGAGGTGATAGTTCTGGCCATCTGGCTTTTCTCCCTGCATCGTATCATGTGTGGGTTATACAAATTCGATATAAGATTAAATATATTCAGGTTACATCAAGAAAGGATTTCTTTATCAGCCTCCCCCCTCTTTTCTTCTTCCACTGAAGAAATGACAGATACACGGATCTGACAGTATAAATCTAACTGCAATCTATATATCACTAATTATTATACCTAGGGAACCCTTTGAAAATGTTCTATTTTCATGGGATTTCAAAATGATGCCAAGGGAGCACCAACTTGGTCTTGGGAAAAGTCTGTTTCAAAAGTAGTAGAAATCAAAGAAAAGTATTGCTGTTTGTTCCCTTTTCTCACTTCATGTTCATGAGAATATCCCACTTGGGATGAACATGCAGAATGGGCTGGTGCAGAAAAATTATGTAGGTATAGTAGATAAGTACTAGAACAGGTTTATATTGTCTCTGCTCACTGCCATCATAGTTTATAACTTGGTGCATCGTGGAAAGTTACAAACTTGGAGTAAGAGGATAAACCATTGTTTGTGCAGTTACAAAGAAGCAGTTACTGATAGTTTCATTTAGCTATTCCTTAGTCTTAAATTTGATTTTCTACTTTCAGAAATAGTATGATACTCATTAATACCTAATATTTTATCTGGTGAATAATGGTTTGATGGTCAGTGTACCATCTTCATTTATACTTTTGATAGGCATCACACTTGGAATTGCTGTAGAGGAAGCACAGGAACATAACTATAGCAATAATGGGCCAGAATAGGCATACAAGAAGTTGGGCAACACACCCGATGGTTTTGCCTCATAGATGTTTAGCACATAGATATATAAAGAGTTTATAATTAGGCAGGCTGTTAAAAGCTTAATCATTCTCTTTTTTTTTGTTTGCTTGTTTGAGAGTGAGCTAGATTCACAATGTTGGCCCACAAGTAAAAGCTATTTCAGTAATATTTCAAAGTTGATAGATTTTGCTGACCTAAACTATGTCAATGATTTGTACAGAAATGCATAAGCTATTCCACTCATATAGGGAGACAGGAGGGAGGAGGAGGGGGAGGGGAAGTAGAGGGAGAAGATTGAATGGCAGTAATCCAAATAGGATTCTCTAGAAGGCATTCCTTGTTATTCTGATCCAACCTATCTATAAAAACAGAGACACTGTGCTGGTAAAGGTCAAAGGTAGAATTCAATTTGCAGTTATGATGAGCAAATAATACAATTCCATGTATCTATTAAAATAATATTTTGTCTCACCATTTTGCACATTTTTATCTAGAAGTCTCCTGCCATCTAATGGAGGTTGGTTTGGGTAAGTTTATGGGACACAGTAAACTTGTATTAATTTGTACTAATGTCAGCAATGGAATCCCGTGATTCAACTCAGATTATGGGTGTCAAACTTCATGTAGCTAAAATAACATACAAAAGAGAAGTATCTAAGTTTGAGATCACTGTTGTAGATCGAGGGAAATGAGAGGCTAGACCAGAGCATACAAGTAACTGGGTTTATTCAAAGAATAAATGGTTGTCGCGTCTGCCAGCTAACAGGCAGACTTGCCAGCGAACAACGGCTGGCTCAGCCCGACAGCCGGCTTTTATAGCTGACTGTCAAACGGAGCCAACCAATGGGAACTGCTGGTGCTCCCGCTTAAAGAACGGACCTGGTTGGGAACACCAACCAGTCCCAAAGACATAACACCCCTTCCCCCTAGATGGGAACATGCATAGTCCCTGAGATACGCCGGTGGTCTGTGTTGGCGACCGGAGCGTCGTAGCTCAGGAGAGCCACTGGGTGGCAACGAGTCCGTGGGGCCCTGGTCAGAGGGCGTTGGGGAGCGAGCTTGACTCGGCACCAGATCTTGGATCCGGGGAAAGTCCCTGCCTTCGGGCTGGCTTGGAGAACAGTCTCTGCCCGAATGGCCGGTGACCTCGCTGGGTGGTAGTGGTGGAGTCTCAGGCTGGCAGTCCCGGTCTACTGCCGGCTCCCTCTGCTCTGTTGGGAATGGCTGGTTTCTTTGGAAACTCTCGACTGGACTCTGGTGGGGAACTTGAAAACTGTCCGGTGGAAATGGCTCTGAGCTGGTCAGACCGCTCCGTCGCCTCCTCAGTTGGTCCAGGTGCCTCCACCACACGCGACCGTCTTCCAGCTGGACCCGATAGGATCTCGGACCTGTGACAGCCACGACCTTCCCCGGCACCCACAGAGGATCCCCCGCGTAGTTCCTAGCAAAAACTAGGTCCTGTAATGCAAAATCTCTGACCAGACTGTCAGACCCCAAAGGGGTGTCTGGGCAGTAGTGGGGGTGTAGCCTGTCTAAGGTAGTCCTCAGGCGTCTCCCCATTAACAGTTCGGCCGGGGACTTGTTCGTCGTTGTGCAAGGTGTAGTATGCTGGCTTAGGAGGAAGCGAGACAGTTTAGAATGCCAGTCTTCTTGGCCGAACCTGGCCAGTGCCTCCTTAGCTGATCTAACTGCTCTCTCTGCCAACCCGTTGCTAGCAGGGTGAAAGGGGGCTGTGAGGACGTGTCTGATGCCCAGATTGGTGACATACCTGCTAAATTCACTCGAAGTGAACTGGGGGCCATTGTCGGAGACCATTGTGTCAGGAAGTCCGTGAGTCACGAAAAAACGAGTCAGGGCTTTAGCAACTGCCTGGGTGGTGGTCGTGGGAAGTAAGGCCACATCTATCCACTTAGTATACGAGTCCACGACCACCAAGAAAGTCTTGCCATGCATTGGCCCGGCCAGGTCGATGTGAAGCCGTGACCATGGGGCATTGGCACTTTCCCACTTGGTGGGTATGGCGGCTGGCGGGGCTGCCCTAGATTCCTGACAGGGTCGACAAGAGCTTACCCACTTGGCGATCTGATCGTCCATCCCGGGCCACCAGACGTAACTGCGAGCCAACGCCTTCATCCGTACAATGCCCAGATGGCCCTCGTGCAGTACCTTCAGGATGGGTATGTGAAGGGTGGTTGGGATGATGACTCTGGTACCCCACAACAGGCATCCTTGCAACTTAGAAAGCTCCTGCTGGCGAGTTTTAAATGGGGTGAAATCAACTGAATAGTTAGTTTCGGCCACCCCCTCCCTACCCAGTCCAGAACCTGGGCGATTGTTTTGTCCTTTTTGAATGTGCCGTGATGTCGCCTGCAGTCACTGGCAGCTTGAGTTCGTTGACCTCGAAAATAGCATGCACAGGAGCTGGGTCTCGACTGGGGCCGGCAAGGGACAGCGGCTGAGGGCATCTGCGTGGCTCAGATTCTTTCCGGGACGATAGACCAGTTTGTACGAGTAAGCCGCCAGGAACAAGGTCCATCTAGTCATCCTGGGTGACAATACCTGTGGAGTTTCCTTGTCCCCTGATAACAGTCCTAGAAGCGGCTTGTGATCGGTAATGAGTTCGAAATGGTGCCCGAATAGGAATTCGTGGAATTTTTGACTGCTGCTACTGCAGCCAGGGCCTCTTTATCTATTTGGCTGTAATTACGTTCAGTCGCTGAGAAAGTTCTTGAAAAGAAGGCAATTGGTGCCTCGGAGCCATTGGGGAGTCTGTGGCTTAAGACAGCTCCTATCCCAAAAGGGGATGCGTCTGCGGCTAGGACCAAGGGAAGGCGTTGGTCAAATTGGATTAAGACAGCCTCAGAGGTGAGTAGAGATTTGACTGCCTTAAATGCATGGTTTTCTTTGGGTCCCCAGTGCCATGGTGAGTTTTTATCTAAGAGTCTGTGCAGCGGTTCAGCGACTGAGGCTTTGTGTGGGAGGAACGAGCGTAGAAATTCAATAACCCCAGGAAGGCTTGTAACTCGGTTTTGTTGGTAGGCGTGGGTGCCTCGTGGATGGCCTTGACTTTAGATTCCACTGGGTGGATGCCTGAGGCATCTAGCCTGTATCCTAGAAAGTCCACCTGTCTAGTGGCGATGGCACACTTCTCCCGCTTTAGTTTGAGGCCATGCTGCCTGAACTTCTCTAATACTGCCCTGACTCTCTGGATGAGTTGGGGTCTGTCCCTGGCTGAGACCAAAATGTCGTGAAATATGGAACTACGCCAGGGAGGCCTTGGAGAATTCGTTCCATCAGTGATTGGAAAATACCTGGGGCTACACTTACGCCAAACTGGAGACGTTTACACCTGAACGCCCCTCTGTGTGTTACTATGGTCTGTAAGTCAGCCGTTTGATTATCAACAGGGAACTGTTGGTATGACTGTGACATGTCCAGTTTCATGAAAATGGTGCCAGGTTCGAATGTGTGTAACAAGTGCTGAATGACTGGAACAGGGTATGCGCTAACCTGTAGATAACGGTTAATTGATGTCTTGTAATCAGCACAAATTCTTAAATTACTGTCTTTTTAAGTGGGGTGACTATGGGGGTCTCCCACTTAGCGAAATCAGTGGGTTCTATCACCCCTTGCTTGAGGAGCTTGTCTAGTTCCGTGTCCAATTTGGGGCGGATGGCAAAAGGTACTCTACGTGGTTTTAAGCGGACGGGAACTGCCTGGGGGTCTACTGAGAAGGAGATGGGAGTGCCATTATAACAGCCTAACTCGCTACTAAAAACGTCAGAATAGTCTGAGAATAAGGAGTCAACATCCGAAGTTGAGACAGCATGGATCCCTGTTACACTAAGGCCAAGAGAGGGAAACCAATCCAATCCCAAAAGACTAGGGAGGGCACCATTAACAACCACTAAAGGCAAATGGCCTTTGAAGGCTTGGAATTTAACAAGGAACTTGCCTTTCCCGAGGACCGGGATGTTCTTTCCTTGGTAGTCCCTGAAGGTGAGATGGCACTTTTGAAGCTGGTTCCTTGTCAGTCTGGGCTGGATTTTCTTAAGCGTGTCCCAGGAGATGATTGAGAGCGCTGACCCGTGTCTACCTCCATGCGGCAGGGTTTACCTTCTAAGAAGACAGAAAGTGTAATTTTATTGGGGGTTTGAAATGTGTGGTTAGCGTGGTAGCAAGTATAGCAGTTCTCTACTTGCCTTTGGGAACCAGGAGAAGAAGGAGATTTTTGTGGAAAAGCGCGCGCTGCCTGGCAGACTCTTGCGAGGTGACCTTTCTTGTGACAGTTGTGGCAGCTGGCGTTTCTGAACCTGCAAGATGCCCGGGAATGGGAACCTCCACAGGTTAGGCACAAAAGGGTTTGTTTTGGGCCACTGTTGTTTCTTTGCCTCGCTCCTACCTGCGGCTGTCTCATCGGCTTGAGGCGATGAATGTCAGAGTATTCTGCAGGGTCATCTTCGCCCCACCACTTCTTCAGAGTGGACGGAGGAAGTGCTGGGCTTGGGTGCGGTGCCCTGGATCTCAGCTGCTGATTGGGCTGAGAGTTCAGCAGCTAAAGCTTCCTCAACGGCTTGGGGGAGATTTAAATCTTTTCTGGCCAGCAAACGTCTTTGGAGTCTTAGATCTCTTACCCCACAGACGAGTTGATCGAGCAGCATATCGTCCAAATAGTTCTTAAACTCACAATGTAGAGCTGCTGTCCTCAGGGCGGCCATGTATTGGTTGATGGATTCCCCCTCGGCTTGCTTCCTCATTCTAAATGCGAAACGTCTAGCGATCTGGGACGGTTTCGGTGAGTAGTGGTTGGAAAGTGTTTCCAGCAGCTCAGTCCATGGGACGTTCCTGATCTCTCGTGGTGCGAAAAGTGCTGTGGCGGTGTCGAAGACTGCAGCCCCACAGTAGCTGAGGAAGTAGGATTTCTTCCTATGCTCCGCAGCATCAGCCAAACCGATGGCATCGATAAAGTGGTTGAAGCGATTCTTATACGAATCCCATTTTCCTCATCGGGCTTGAATGGTGGGAATGCCTGATTGACATTCATTCTGGATCCTCAGTCTCTTAGCAGACTGGTCTGTCTCTCTGGGTGTTCGTGGCCCTGGTTTAACGCTAACCGTGGCGTTGGCGGCTGTGGCTACAGCGCCTAAACTCGCTCAGTGACTCCAGCCTTCGTGAAGGCAGTTTGTATTTTCGCGCTCTCTGCGGCGTTTGGCGGCTGTGGCTACAGCGCCGTAACTGACAACAATTCAATTTGCGCCCCTGGAGAGCGTTGGCGACTATGGCTATAGTGCCGTAACTGACAGCAATTGAATTTTCGCGCTCCCTAGAGAGCGTTGGTGACTGTGGCTACAGTGCCGAACTTCACTTGAGTGGTTGAATTCAAGCGGCAGCGGTTTGAATTTCACGCTCATTTGCGGCGCGGCGGCTGCGGCTTCAGCGCCCGACTTTCACTAACTGTAGCGTTCTAACTCGAGCGGCTACAACGCTCGTGACTTTCACTCTCAGACAGCAGCGATCTGAGCCCGAGCTCTCTGCGAGCGATACGGCTGCGGTTCAGCGCGGTGATTCTGTTAGCGTGATTCTCAGCTCTTTTGAACGAGTGCTTCTGGCTAGCCTGCCGATCCCATCCTCGTCGCCAGTGTTGTAGATCGAGGGAAATGAGAGGCTAGAACAGAGCATACAAGTAACTGGGTTTATTCAAAGAATAAATGGTTGTCGCGTCTGCCAGCTAACAGGCAGACTTGCCAGCGAACAATGGCTGGCTCAGCCCGACAGCCGGCTTTTATAGCCGACTGTCAAACGGAGCCAACCAATGGGAGCTGCTGGTGCTCCCGCTTAAAGAACGGACCTGGTTGGGAACACCAACCAGTCCCAAAGACATAACAATCACAAAGTTGGAATCATCACCATCATTTGGATGAAAAGAGTACATCAAAGAGACAGCATTTCATGACTGATAGTTGGGTTGAGCAATGGGCTAGAGCAGGGGTATCAAACTCAAGGCCCAGATCCAGCCACTGAGGTGTTTAGATCTGGCCCGTGGGGCCACCCTGGAAACAGTGAGGGACTGGCCTGCAGTGCCTCTGCCAGCGAAAAAGGAGCTCGGGAGCCTTTTTTTGCTGGCAGAGCGCTCTGGCCACCACAGATGTCAACATGAGTGACATCAAGCTGACTATGCCTATCCCAGCCACACTCATCCCAGGCCCCTGAGGTCAAACACAGTCCTGATGCATCCCTCAATGAAATCGAGTTTGAAACCCCTGGGTTAGAGTATTCTAAAAGAGGGATCAGTTCATTACCTGCTGCTGAAGAGCATCAGTGACATAATTTCAAGGCCTGTTGTGGCTTTCTAAACAGTATCTGGTTCATCTGTATGAAAAATAATGCCAGGTAAGGGAGGTCTTTAACCTGAGGCTTTTCTTATTGGAACTGGCTCATCAAGAGGCTATGAACAGACGATGCTATCTCATTTTAGATGATCTGCTCCTTCCCTTAATATAGCTGTTCTTGTATATAGATTCAAAATCCACGGGTTTTTTGTGAAGTGGCACTTGTAACAGAAAATAATAATAGTGGTCCTCTTCTGAAGTCAGAAACAATACTTCCCTCCAACATTGAGAAAAATGTCCTTTTTCAACTTCAACTTCTTATCTTGATTTATTTTCATT
Source organism: Pseudonaja textilis (assembly GCF_049901715.1). NCBI lineage: Eukaryota > Metazoa > Chordata > Lepidosauria > Squamata > Elapidae > Pseudonaja > Pseudonaja textilis. The sequence continues at coordinate 49,354,073 of NC_142008.1, read as the reverse complement.
TCTGAAGAAGACATAATTTCTCAGAGGAAAATGATGTACTATAAGTTCACCTTTAACATGTTAAATTTCTGGCACCATTCTGGGCTCAGTGCCACACTAAACTTTTTTATATTAAAAAAAACCTGAAAATCCATTTATTTTACTGAGCGTGTAGGGCATTCATTTAATCTACACATCTTGAAGCTGCCTATGGCCACACAAGATTAAAGCGTTCTCATATATTACATAATTATGACATTTTGAAGCATTAAATAGATATCTTAAAGATACCAATATGTGCATAATGCATTGGATGCCATTCTTTAAATAGTAAGCCAAACAGACCAAAGTTGACCATTAGAGGGTACTTCATGCTAATTTGAGTGACTCATCCATTTATCTCCCTCCTCTCTTCCCCCAACCATCTCCCAGTAATGAGTAAATGCCTCCTCTTTAAGAATTCATGAAAACTTTGGAATAAGTGTAAGATATGGTAAATTATCCCAGATTTGATAGTTGGTATGTTACAGTGTCCTTTGTCACAAACTTTCCATTATAGTTCTGTAATATTGTTTTTGGTTGATCAGAAAAGAAAAGTTGGTGAAAGTAAATTGGAGTATCACAGCACAAGGTAATAATGGTTTTGGATTGCAGGGTCACAAGGACAACTGGCCTGGGCCTGGGTTGGGGCAACTGCAGCTCCTGGGGCAAGCAACTCGAAAGTCAGGTGGTTCTGAGGCTGCTTACTGCATGCAAGACTAGATGCAGGGCAGCCAAAAAGACAGAAATGGTGAGCAGGGAGGGGAGGAGATAGGCAGGCGGGGGTGGGGGGGATGGGTTGGAGGTAGTCTATTACATTACTGAAGCTTATGGCTGGGAGCAGTGGTGGGATTCAAAAAATTTTTACTACTGATTCTGTGGGCATGACTTGGTGGGCGTGGCAGAGGAAGGATACTGTCAAATCTCCAGTCAGAGGTGGTATTTACTGGTTCTCCAAATTACTCAAAATTTCCGCTACTGGTTCTCCAGAACTGGTTAGAACCTGCTGAATACCACCTCTGGCTGGGAGGGACCAAGCTGGAAATAGCTTAGCTTGATGCAGGTTCTCAACTAACTATCAGTAAAATTTGCTTAACAACAGCAAAGGGATTGGCAGGATTCCAGTTGCTAAACGTCATGTGCATTTACAGCTGCATCACTTAGCAACTGAAATTCCAGTCCAAATCGTGGTTCTAAGTCTAAGGCAATTTGTACTGCCAAAAATATTGCCCACTGAATACTTGAGGTTATCTATCATATGGAAAAATCTGCTGGGCTTGAGACTCCATTCTTCTTGCATAGAAATTCTCACTGAATGCTAGATGGTGGCAGCATTTTACTCTATAGGTATTATTTCCAACTACTAAAATCACTGTTGTTAGATTCCAGTGCAGAGTTTCTGTACATTCATGGGAGTGAGGAGTGGAGAGACTATTCACTTGAGGCCAGAGCATCAATGATAAAATGTACATCATAATAAACACATGCTGTGACATTGACTACAAATACAGAAGAGCTGGAGATTGCATTGAAACATCACAATGCAAGTTTTGTCATTTTGGTATCACTGTGGCTAGTGGCAGATGCTTCTGACCAAAAAGTGGGATTCAAGGTGAGACTTGAAGGAAGATAGATTTTTGTTTTCAATTTCAGCATAGTGGGAATACAATTAAGCAAGAATTCCTGTGAATGAGAAAGTTACAGAGCTTCATCATCACAGAAACTAAGTCAATGTTCTGTAATTTCAGTTGCAACTGAATCACAAATAATTGGTTTGCATAAGGAGGATTGAAATCACAGGAACATAGTGATAGAGTTGCATTAAATCTAAATTTGCTTTGTGCTGGAGTGTGGTAGGACTTGAAATCTTACTTCTTATTTGCTTTCATCATATTTTTATTATATGTGCTTTGTTGGAGATTCTGACCAGTTCTGGAGAACAAGTAGCAGAAATTTTTAGTAGTTCAAAGAACTGGCAAGTACTACCTCTGACTGACCCCACCCCCATCTATTCTCTGCCTCCTGAGTCCCAGCTAATCAGCTGGGTCTTCTTTTGTTGCCCTGCATAGGAGAACAGGACTGGAAAGCAGGTTAGTGGGGTGGGGAGGGAGGGAGGGAATGGAGATTTTACAGTATCCTTTCCTTGCCATGCCCAGCAAGCCACACCACACCCACCAAGCCACACCCACATAACCAGTAGTAAAAAAGATTGAATCCTACCACTGGCACATACACTTTGCATTGCTTACATTTTTAAAACATACATTTGCACATAGCATCTAGCGTACAGTACTGTTTCTTCTCATTCACGCACAAGCTTTCTATCCAGTTGCAGCAATCAGCTTTGGATCTATCTCACTGTAGCCTATTATCTTACTGGTAAACCTTATACTAGTATAGGCTTTTGCTTAATTGGGAAAAACTTGTGCAGAACAGGTGTGCTCTATTGTGATGTAGAAAGTCAGCACCCATCCCTCTCCTAGAAGAATGAAATATTCTAGGAAATATTGAAAAGGCAGAATATTATACCTCCCTGAATGAGAAAAGGAGAAATATGCTCTTGGAAAGCAACCCCCATCTTTGTTAATAGCCCCAGAAAGACTGAGCCATCTTATCTACAAGACAAAATACATCTTATTTACAACACAAAAGACCTTCAGTTCAGAATGATAGGAATTGCCCAAAGCCCCTTCATTACATCACCCAGCAAGATTCAACCAAGCTTGGGACTCAAGACAACCTACAAAGTTATCCCTGCATAGCCCCATAGAAGTCTGACAACAAATCAGGATACATTTCTTGCCATAGGAACAAGAAGCAAGTTTAAAGCCCAACAGAGGGTATACATATCTCTCCCTCTCTCACCCATGTGCTCTTTTTTGCCCAGGACCTCAATGTGGTCCTATCCATCATTAAACCATCTTTCCAAGCAGCCTCCATGTTTCCAGTGTCTTTCTTCCCACTTGGAACTGAATCCCAATGGACATTTCTTCCAACAGTGGCTTGCACTTTCTTTAGCTTCTCACTTTTTCCCAGGATCCAAGAATCCTCATCGAATTGAATAACTTTTTGGGTTTATTTTATTCAAAATTTTCTGCAAAACATTTTAAAATATACAAAGAAATAAAGCTGAACAAAGTCATTCCATTTTATTCCCACTGGTTATGCTATGGAATGAAAGCTGAAAAAGTAATTCTCACCAGATGGAGTGTGGATTTCTGGAAAAATTTCCCCTTCCATTTTAAAATGTGCATTCACCGAAGTTTAATTTAGAAATACAGTGATTTAGAAATACAACCATTCTTTTATACTTAGCAACTTCCAGATTAAACTGAATCCCCCAATGTTTTGCAAAATTAAATAACAGTTATTATACAGATAAATAACTTCAGGAAGGAATAGATAAGTCAGGGGAAGGCTGTTACCTAGAACAGTGCACTATTTGGCACTGCAATGACTGACAGGCTATTTTATATTTGGGGGGTGGGGGAGAAGGCAATAAAGTCTTTGGCACATGCAAGCAAGCAGTGCACCAGGGCCACAGATGGAGTTGTCCCTGCACTCAGTCAATTCCGATTCCACAGCCAGCCTTACTGTTTGAAGGCAGAATGAAGCCTTCAACTGAATAAGGAAGCACTGCAGGGGCACACCCTTCATACCCACATCCAGCCTGCCAGAGTTCGCTGTGCTAAGGCAGGAATGAGAGCCTGTCCCGCGGAGTCTGCTGCAGCCTGGGCAGAGAAGACAGTGGCAACGAGAAAAATGGCGAGGCTTTGTGCCATCCAGCAGGGAGCAGATCAGGAGGTGCTGGCTGGCTGGCTGGTTGGGAAGGTGGCAATCATGGCTGCTTAGGTGGTTGCCACCGCCAGCAGCTTGAATGCCCTGACTGAAGCTGGAATTCACCATGCCGGGGGGAGAAACAAGAGGTCCTGCTGTCCCACAGAGCCTGTGCTGGGGAGGATGAGGAGAAAAAAGGCTGCTCAGCTGGCTCTCCCCCACCCCCCCCCCGCCACTGCCAGCAGCTTGAATGCCACAACTACAGCAGGGATTTTGTGTCTCTCTGCAGAGGCAGTTATTTGACTGTAGACCTGCTGAAAAGGTCATTGGAACCTGCATGGGTCCACAAACCACACTTTGAGAAATAAACTGTATTAATGGTTTACAAGTTACCTAGCATTGTTTTTTTTTTAAATTTTTATTGGTTTTTAAAACAAACTTAAATAACCAAAACATAAAAACATCAGGCCATCTTCCATATATGTACATACAGTGTGCCGGTTGGTTTACAAAATGTTTTGTGCTTCCATTTCGTGGTCTTCAATTACAATTACATTGTATATGATCTCATATTTTCAATCCAATATTAAATACATTGGTATCATTATTAATCAATCATTTGACAATACTTTTATTCATTCATGCTTTGGAAAATAATCATATTTTGCTTAATTTGGTTTGTGACAATTCATATTATCATCCCAAATCTATCCTAAAATCATTTTGTAGATATAATAAGAAAAGAATACATCTTTATATGTTTAGTATTTTCTAAAAGTCTACATATTTTGTTACTATACTTTATTGTCTAACCATTGATAGAATAGATCTCAAACTTTATAAAATTGTTTATCATCCTGTTCTCTAATTTCAAATGTCAATCTGCTCATTTCAGCACATTCCAATATTTTCTTAATAATTTCCTCCTGTGATGGTATTTTCTCATTTTTTCAGTTTTTAGCAAATACAATCCTAGCCGCTGTTAATACATTTACAATCAGGTATTTCAATTCTTTACTATATATTTCAGGTAAAATTCCCAATAAAAATATCTCTGGTTTCCAGTCTATATGCTTTTTTGTCATTTTTATCAACCACGTGTGGATTTTAGTCCAGTATTTTTTAGCATCCGCACAAGTCCACCACATATGGTAATAAGAGCCAGGTGTCTGATGACATTTCCAACATTTTTCGGATTTATTCTTGAACATTCTTGCTATTCTTGTTGGGGGAAAATGCCACCTGTAAAACATCTTATACAAATTTTCTTTATATGCTGTTGACATTGTCATTTTATAATTTTGAGACCACAATTTTTGCCATTTCTCTAGATCAATCCCATATCCAAAATTCTTCCCCCAAGCAATCAAAGTTCTTTAACTTGTTCTTCTTCTAGTTTAATTTCTAATAAATATCCATACAATTTTTTAATCACCTTTTCATCAGTACCTGTCAAAATCTTATCTAAATCAATCAGTTTATCATAGAAACCTTCTGTTTTAAAATCTTTACCATACCTTGAATGTATTTGCGCATATGAAAACCAATTCATCTTTATACCTTGTTCCTCTAGTTTTTGTATAGATTTAAGTTCACCCTTTTCATTCAATATTTCACCATATCTAACTGTTTATTCCTTTTTGTATATTATAGGATAAGAAAATGCTTCAATAGTCGATAGCCAGACTGGAATTTTCAAATAACATTGTCTTAATATTCTCCCAGTTTAACCACAGAGACTCCCGTATATATATAATGTCTTCTAAAGTACCCCTGTGTTTTAGTTCCTTTATACCATAGAAAAGCATGCCACCCCAACAACAGATCATGTCCTTCTAATGTCAACAATCTAGTATTGCTTAATTTTATCCATTCCTTAACCCACATCAAATTTGTAGCTTGATAATACAACTCCCAATTAGGCAAACCAAATCCTCCTCTTATTCTAGCATCTTGCAAAACTTTTAACTTTATTCTCGCTTTCTTACCTTGCCATATAAATTTAAACACAATTTTATTTAAATCTTCAAAATAGTCTTTTCCAAACCTAATTGGAATTGTTTGAAACAAATATAAAATTCTGGGTATATTCATCTTGATTGTTGATATTCTCCCTATTAATGACAGTTGTAAATTTTCCCATTTCGCCAAATCTAGCGCTATCAGCTATTTAAATTTGATATTGTTATTTTCTTTTAGTGTACTGCATCTTGCTGTCAAGTATATCCCCAAGTACTTGATCTTATTCGTGACCTGAATTTTCAATAGGTCTGCCCGTTCTTCCTTTTGTCGTGACAGCATATTCTTTGTCAAGATCTTTGTCTTATCTTTATTTATTTTCAAACCAGCCACCTTTCCATATGTCTTTATCTTTTCTATCAATTTTGATGCTGTTTCTAGTGGGGAGTTACCTAGCATTATTGATATTCTGTGGATGGATCAAATAGAAAGAAAATTCCAATGACTGCTTTTGCATTGTCAGAAAGATGTTATGTCAAAAAAAAGCAATACATACTGTACAGCACTATTATAGACATTTGAGTGATTTAATGAAGATGGCTACAATGCAATCATTCCACTGTTTTCCTTCAAATAAATCTTATACCTTTAAACTTGCCTTTAGCAAAGTAATAGACAAAGAAAAAAAATCCATCATGCCCATTTCTTTACAGAATAATATCCAATGTGGCAGCAACCTCTATGCAGTTTATTGATTCCTCCTGAGTCTACATGGCCCATGGACTACCTCATGCTTCATAAAGTTATTCTGGCAAGTCTGACTGGCAATCAACCACCAGGTTCATATTATATTGTTTTAATACAAATACAGATACCTCCTGTTCGGTTATCAACTACGTTCTCTCCATCCATTCAATAAAGGTTTAGGACAGGGGTATCAAACTCAAGGCCTAGGGGATGGATCCAGCCCATGGGGTGCTTAGATCTGGCCTGCGGTGCTGCCCTGGAAACAGTGAGGAAACAGTGAGGGACCAGCCCATGTGCTGAGCTCCATTTTTGCTGGCAGAGGGTTGCAGGAGATGATAGCTGCTGGAAACAGAGCTCGGGAGCCTGTTTTTGCTGGCAGAGTGCTCAGGCCACCACAGGTGCCCGATATGAGTAATGTCAAGTTGGCAATGCCCATACTGGCCACACCCACTCCAATCCCCCGAGGTCAAACATAACTCTAATGCAACCCTTAATGAAATTGAGTTTGACACCCCTGATTTAAAACATGGCCATCTTTGGTATGCAGCATTCCCATGTTTATTGCAGCAATCCATTTCTTTGTAAATTGAATTGAAAAATAACCTTAGTGGACTGTTGTCACTTCTCATTTCATAACAATACAGAGAATAGGGTGCAAAATGTCCACATTCTGTTTACCTAATGAAGCAAAATGAATGTGTTTTCAAGAGCTGCATGAATGTTAATTTTCCCAGATGGCCAGGGTTGAAAAAGTAATAAATAATTAACTAAGATTGGCTTAAGATTCATTTAAAATTTCAAATAGACTGCTAATGAGTAGTTAAGTGGATCAGCTACTTATCAACACCACATAAAACCTCACATAATCCAAAGTGATTGTGGCAAATGCTTCCTGATTTTTTCCTACCCAAAACACAATTGAACAGCTTCTTTTCCTTCTTTGTCTCTTCAGCAACTTTTTCATAGTTCATCATACATATGCTAAATAATTAATTAACTATTAATTTATTAAATTCATCAGCTGTCTGACTCCTAGTGACTCTATATGGTTCAAAAATTGTTAAAAATACTTAAAACAAGAAAACAACTAAAATATTAAGACAACACAAAACACGAACAAAGATGGTTGAGAAAAAAAACCCAGATGGAACAAAGAAAAAGAAGGAAAAGTATGTTGATCATCCTTGTCAAAGACCTGGGTGAAAAGTCATATTCTGGTCCTTGAAATACCTATCATGGGATAGGTTCAGATCAACAACTATCCAATAGTGTTAAGGAAAGGTTTTCTTGAAATTCATAGCTATTGTAGGAATGTAGCTGTCAAAATGAATGGGAATTTGAATCTTGACACGAACTTGAGAGCCCAATGCAGGGAAATAATTATCATGCATTAAAAGTGAAAACAGTAATTAAAAAAAGCTTTGAAAATGGGGATTAAATAAAGTGCTTTGCTGTTCTCAAAGTTTAAGTTTGTGGATCAATTCCCTTGAATTCCTCAGCCATTGTTCCTTCAAAGAATTGAATGATATGGTGTCATCTATTACGTTGTTTTAGTTGTCTTTGTATAAATTGAAGATATTCCAACTATTTATGCAATGTATGTATTCACTTTACTCCCTTCCTCCCTCCCCCCCCCTCTCTTTCTCTCTCATATCAGGCCAGTGCAAATAATTCATCTCATTGCTAGAAATGCCATAGGCAAATTGCTCTAGCATTGGGACAAGGCTAGTCTGTTTCAAACAATCCCTTGTTTGGAAACAAGTAGGTTCTGTACATTGATTGCACATGTGTAGATCACTGAAGGATTACAAAATTGGCAGAAAGAAGCAAAATGGTTGCTTTCATCAGTTGAAGAAAAGAGATGCTTTATTTTGTGGATCTGCTTTGATGAGGTAACGAAAACAAATCACTTTCAAACCAAATCACTCCATCAAAAGTCTGCACAATTTTAGAATGTTATACCTGTCTTCCAAGGAGTTCATAATGATAGATACATATTTTTTTTAATTCTTAGTCCCGCTACAAGCTGTTGATAGGCTGGTAAGTTTTATGTGGTTCAAAATTTATTTTTATTTTACTTTCTTAACAATTAACAAAATGATCTTTAAACTTAAAAAGAAAGAAAAAACAGAAGTGGTTCATAATTACTCTGTGAGCACTATGTTTGAACTCTGTCCTTGAGTAACATATAATTGTGTAACATTTAATATCATTGCACATATACTTAATAAATAAATGTAGTATGGAATATCAATGTAAGATTCAATTTAACAAGTTATTTTTCTTACAAGGAAGCTCAAAAAATTTCTTCCATTGAAACTAATTCAACCATGATAGATAGATCTTACATTTAAAAATAATAATAATCTCTCTGCACAGACTTAGAACTCTGAAAATTTTGAACAGAAGTATTTCCAAATAAATGAATAAAGTCTAATTGGTAGTTTTGCAGCTGTTTGTTCTCTATTTCTGAGTTTCAGTTTAATTTATTTTCACTTTCTAAAAATTCTATTAGCATCTTGCCTTGGAATTTACTGACTGAACAACAGTTGCCATTCAGGGTTTTCTTTCTTATAGTCCTGATGGAAATGTCAACTTTTATTTCATGTAATGATTGTGACTATTTCTGTTTTCTTTAAAATGTCCAAGCTTTTGAAAATCTTAAGACTGTCTGACATTTTTTTGCTTTGTTCTCAGGGCTTCTATATCCTACATGGTTAGGAAAGCCAATGAGACTTATATATGAGTGTGTGTTTGTTATAAAGTCTGTGGATGATGTGTATCTACTTGCGTCATTATTGGATTCTACATTTGAAGAATTACAGACCTGTTTCTAAAATAAATGGCCTGCAATAGGGTTATTTATTGGATCACAGACTTGAAAATAAAGCAGCAGAAGTAAAAAGGAACAAGATTGTTGTGATAGTTATTACACCAACTGTGCAGAAACCCTCCCCCTCTTCTTTCTTCTTTCTCCTTTTCTTCTAGTCCTTCAGTTTACTTTCTGTTATGGCTAATGCATATAAGGGATTGAATGATATATTGTTCATGATATCAAGAGAGAATTACAAAGTTTAGAGCTAGAAAAGCCTACTCTTGTATATGTATTTATTTATTTATCATTATATTAGTGAAGCTGCTCATTAGGGTCCTTAACCCAAGGTTAAGGACAGCCACACAATAGGTTTATACAACAATATCAGAATGAAAGCAAAAGGAAAATATTGCTTGAAACAAAAAGGGCATTATTAACATTCATCAAATTCCAATTCAATTGTGTGGAATTCCCCAAACAAAATTGAGACATAAATTCAGATTGATCTTCCTGAGCACAAAAATAAACAGATATGAGAGGGTATTACTGAAAAGACCCTTTCTTATGTAGCACACAACCTACCATCTCTAGAAAGCACAACAAAAACTAAAAAGCAACCATGTTTTAGTTCTCTCTCTCTCTCTCTCTCTCTCTCTCACACACACACACACACACACACACACACACACACACACACACACACACACACACACACAAACATAAAATGTGGTTTGGTGGGTTTATTAATATTACTCAGCAACCCTTCAGCCCAGAAATGTCCCAATTAAGTCCAGCCAAAAGCAGACCAATATTCACAGAGTCATGGCCAATAAGTCACAAGGCACTTGAAAGTTTCCCAAACAAGATATAGTCACCAAGCAAAATTAAATCCACAATACAAGAGTGTTCAAGAGGCAAAAAAGTTCAGTGTTCACAAGTCACAATCCAAGTCAACAGTTCCAAGAAGGCTCCACACCAATTTGCCCCACTCAGATGACCCTGATGACAGAGAAACCTCCAAGTGACCATAACAACCCACTAAAAGAATGTGGATGACCAGGTGTCTGCAAGGAATATAAATCCTTCCATTCCCCAGTGAGAGCTGAATAAGCTTCTTGGATGAGAAGTGAAATGTTTTCAAAGAAAAACCAAAAAGTCCAGTTGCCTCTTGAAAAAAGCCCCTTTGTGACATTCAAAGGATAACATGTTCATGAAATAACGAATATTTTCTAAAAATCAGAAGCTGTGGCATGGAAGGAGGAATGTTGAAAGAAGACAATATGACAAAATTGAGAAAAGAGAGATATAACTTCAGTCATGGCTGTTATCTTGACTTTTTTAAAAAATCTAAAATGGCTTATATTGGTCCCTGACCTGATTTGAAAATATATTTATGAAGATATCTTCTAAAGCCAACATGATCAGTCTGAAAAGGTAGATACATTTTCTTGGTAATTATAGTGCCAATAGTGCAAGTTGACATAATTTAAGTCCAAATATTGATAAGCCATGGAATCTTATCAAGCAGTGGCATAATCACTCACTCCTTGTGGAAATGGTTTGCTTTTCAATTGAAGTAATCTGATTGAATTAAAAAGGGGAAGACTGGAAAATTGAAGGAAAAGGAATTCATGAAAGCAAAAGAACGCTAGGAACACTTTATGATAATACATGCAACACAATGTAGAAGGTCAGCACCTATGAATATAGAGTTGGAATCTGTTCCGTTGGCAGATGTGAGCTCAAGCGAAGAGGAAATGGCAGTAAATTATGAGCCGGCTCTGTTGAGCGATTTGGATTGCAGTCAGGATGAGGAAATGGATTTAACTAAGAGAGACGAACCTGATTTAATAGAGCTGTCAGGACCTTCGACCTCCTCTGATTCTTCTCCTCTGGCTGAGCAACAGCCGGGAATAGCTAACCAGAAGGAGGGAATTCCCGCTGTTGCGTTGGTAGACTCAGGGGCTACAACCAGCTTTATGGACCGGGCTTTTGCTACGCACTATGAGATCCCATTGATTGCTGTGGAACCACCCATTAAGGTGGAAACTGTGGATGGGTGTGAGCTCAAGTCTGGGCCCATTTGTTTAGCCACCCAGCCAATGCGTATGGTCATTGGGGATCACGAGGAGGCGATAAGTTTTTATATCACCTCAAACCTTTATCTCCCCTTGGTACTCGGCATGTCCTGGCTGCGTTTGCATGATCCGTTGGTGGCCTGGGCGCAGAATGCCATTTCCTTTCCAAGTCTCCAATGTGTGGACCATCTGAGACATATCTGCCCTAGCCAGGATATCACCGCCGCTCCTGCTGTTTCCATACCTCCGGAGCTATCGGACTTCTCCGACGTTTTCAGTGAGAAGGAGGCGGATCAGTTACCACTGCATCGTGTTTATGATTGTCCTGTAGACCTGATACCAGATGCTCCACTGCCCAAGGGTCGGTTATACTCCATGTTGGAGCCTGAGTTGGCTGCGCTTCGAGAGTTTCTAGATAAAAACTTGGTTCGGGGGTTTATTCGACCATCGTCGTCTCCTCTTTCAGCTCCCGTTCTTTTTGTTAAAAAGAAGTCGGGAGAATTACACTTATGTTGTGATTATCGCCGTCGTAACTCTATCACAGTGAGGAATAGTTATTCTTTGCCGCTCATTCCGGAATTAATGGAGCGATTGTGGGAGACTACTATCTTCACTAAACTCGATCTGTGTGGGGCCTACAACCTGGTTCGGATGTGCAAGGGGGATGAATGGAAGACGGCGTTTGGCACTCGTTATGGTCATTTCGAGTACACCATCATGCCATTTGGTCTGACCAATGCTCCCGTGGTATTCCAGCATTTGATGAATGACATTTTTCAGGATATGCTGGATAGGTTTGTCGTGGTGTAGCTGGACGACATTTTGATCTACTCCCAGTCCAGGAATCACCACCTTCATCAGGTCCCTCAAGTGCTGCAGCGTCTTCGGGAGCATAAGCTCTATGCGAAACTGGAGAAGTGTTTCTTTTTTCAGTCTTCAATAGAGTTTTGGGGGCATATTATCTCTCCCGAGGGTATTGCTATGGACCCTAAAAAAGTTGAAGCCTTGTGTAGTTGGGAAGCTCCTCGTCGAGTGAAGGACGTGCAACATCTTCTGGGATTTGCCAATTACTATAGACCTTCATTCCAGGTTTTGCTAAGTTAATGGATCCTATTACTCAGCTCCTTCATAAGAAGGTCCCGTTCTGGACAGACTCCGGACAGACCATGGGGAGCGATCTCCATGGACTTTCTCACGCATTTGCCATCCTCGTCGGGTTTCACGACGGTGCTTGTAGTGGTCGATATGCTGACTAAAATGGCGCATTTCATTCCCTATCGGAAGCTACCATCGGCCCGCACTACGGCTCAGTTATTCTTACAGCATGTTTTTCGTTTACATGGTTTGCCGGATAGGGTGGTTTCGGATCGTGGGGTCCAGTTCACTGCGCAGTTCTGGAAACGGTTAATGTCAGCGTTACAAGTTCAGGTGTGTCTGGCGTCAGCGCACCATCCGGAAACTGATGGCAGAACTGAGAAGGTTATTGGCATTCTCACTCAATATTTGAGATGTTTTGTCAATCATCAGCAAAACGATTGGGCGAAATACCTCCCTTTGGCAGAATTTGCCTTTAATAACTCTCAACGTACCTCCACTCGTGTAACGCCGTTTTATGCGAATGTGGGCTATCATCCCCGATTTTTTCCGTTAAGCATGATGGGCTCCCTGGTTCCTGAAACACAAGACTTTCTTGAGGAATTACAAGAGGTTCACCGTTTAGTGGTGCAACAACTGGAACGGGCAAAGGAAGATTACAAATGGTTTGTGGACCGTTCTCATAGAGCAACGCCTCCGTTAGCTGTGGGTGTCGCTTTCTACAAGGCACCTTCGGGTTGATTGTCCAATTAAGAAGCTGGACCATCATTTCATCGGTCCATTCCCGATTGAGGTGGTCATCAACCCTGTGGCGTATCGACTCACCTTGCCATGTTCCATGCGTATTCATCCCGTCTTCCATCGTTCCCTCCTGGTTCCTGACTCCCCGGAATGTCCTCTCCGTGCTCCCGCTGGTGTGGTTTCTCCATCACCATCCAGTGAGGAGGCTGATATTGATGACTCGGTAGTCAGTGTTACTGATTCTCGTTGGCTAAAGGGTCGCTTTCAGTATTTGGTCGGAAGGAGAGTGAATGGTTTGGAAGTTTCTTCATGGACAGATGCTTCCATGGTTCATGCCGCAGACATTGTTCGGAGGTTCCATGACCGTTTCCCTTTGATCGTCAGATTCAGGGGAAGGGTCCTGCGGTGAGGGATAGTGTTGTGACTCTAGAGTTGGAATCTGTTCCGTTGGCAGATGTGAGCTCAAGAGAAGAGGAAATGGCAGTAAATTATGAGCCGGCTCTGTTGAGCGATTTGGATTGCAGTCAGGATGAGGAAATGGATTTAACTAGGAGAGACGAACCTGATTTAATAGAGCTGTCAGAACCTTCGACCTCCTCTGATTCTTCTCCTCTGGCTGAGCAACAGCCAGGAATAGCTAACCAGGAACACTTGCGAGAGTTTTCTAGTGGGGAGGAGTCTTTGGAAAAAACCTGGCTAGATGTGAGAAACAGACGTAGGATGAGGTGTCAATCTCAATTAGGAAGGAGGCGTCGAGCCAGTGAGTAATTAAGGAGATTAACAGGCCCTCATAGAGAATAAAAGGAAACGGCTTGGCTGGCGAGCTTTGCCAGAAGCAAAGTGATTTATGGGAGTGAACACACGGAGAGAACTCTTTGAGGCTTTGGGATTTATAGCCACGTCAGGTTTGCCAGACAGAGTTTGGATTTATTGCTAAGGACTGAAAACCTTTCCACAGTCCTTTTGGGAGAGTTTGCTTTTTGGTTTGTGAACTGCTTGTTTCGTTTTGCCCTCCTGCAATTAAAGGGGAGACATAACATATATATATATATATTTCTTAAGTTTTCGCGGGTACTTACATGTATGGCATTCAGCTTTGTCCGGATATTTTCCCACGTCATTGTAGTTGTGCTTTTAAAGTTGTAGCAAATGTTTTAGCAGAATCTCATCTGCCATCATCAGGCTTCTGTATAGTGTTCATCTGTGAGTCAGGCTTTTATAGTGGTTTCAGATTTAAATTTGGGGCAGCCTATTGCTGTGCCAGAATGTTTTTTTCTTCACCCTGATTGGTTGGGAGTCTTGGTCTGTGTTTATTGGTCTTGGAGTTTGCTGTGTTCTGCTTGATTGGTGTTTCTAATATCTCCTGTCTGTTTTTTGGCTCTTTTTGTCTCTTGATTGGCTGGCAACATTGTGTTACTTTATTGGAGGCCTTTAGTGCAGCTTGGCTCCGGGTAAATGGACGGCTACCATTAGTTGGGAAGCTAGCTTTCATCTGGGTGCCTGGTTGGGGTGTGTTTGAGCTGGAGGTATCCGGGGGGATCTGTCTGTGCCCAGGTGTTTGCCTGGCTTGTGGTGTGGCCACACCTAGGCTCCTTGCTGTCTCTTTCTTGCTCACACAGCAAATACTGCTTCAGTTTTCAAACAGCCCTCAACTCTCTCATACACTGACAGAACACTAGCCAGATGAATACCGATGGATGCTGGTAGACAGAGACACAATTCCACCCCCCACCCCCGTATTTTCCTCCCCCCAAACTAAGCCTGATAGTTTCGTAATGAAGCACAGGTATAGAGCTAGTACACATTTCGCTTTTAAGCACTGTGCCTGCCTACTGTATACTGGCTTTTCTTCTTACTTTTTCTTTTTTTCTTCACTGTGAGTTAAGAACATAGTATACTGTGTTCATGCAAATGTGTTCTTCTGTCTAATCAATTCCTAGTATTTATGCAGAATAATTCATCTAATTTACAGTTTAAAAAGGACAGAGAAGTTTGTCAATTATTCAATTGCTGATTATTCTCTTCTAGTCCTGCTCAGATTTTCACTTTCAACTGTTTGCAAGAATGAAAGACACATTCTGTTTTTGTACTGTACAAAATCAAAGTTTTTGTCTATTAGTCTTTTGTCTGAGAAATAATTGGGATATGTTTTAAATTTGTTTATTTATACCATAAATATTCACCCTCAGTAAAACATTTGAGTTCAGTATTTTTAAAATGTGCTGTTTTACATGAACATTTATTAATGTTCTATCATCAGTCTTTTCTTATTAGGAAAATCTGGATCTGGATTTTTGGAATCCCACATTACTGACCCATGTAAAACTTACTCTTTGTATGTCAACAACAAAATGGCAGACTAAATTCAAAGTAATTTAACATATATGAAAATATATGGAGGCAAACATATATGGAAACGGTTATATATATAACTGCATCAGATATGTGTGTGTGTGTGTGTGTGTGTGTGTGTGTGTGTGTGTGTGTGGAGTATATGAAGACTGCAGGGAGAATTCTGTCAAACTATGATTTTATGGATAATAAATCTGACTGACAGGTGATTCATAGCAGACTAAAATAATTTTCCTTGCAGCTCATAATTATTTTAAATATTTTTTACCATGAAATGATTGTCACATAACAGATAATCAAAGTTGGAAGGGACCTTGTAGGTCATCTAGTCCAACCCCGCCGCCCAAGCGGGAGACCCTACACCATTTCTGACAAATGGCAGTCCAATCTCTTCTTGAAAGTCTGAAGTGATGGTGCTCCCACAACTTCTGAGGGTAAGCTGTTCCACTGGTTGATTGTTCTCACTGTCAGAAAGTTTCTCCTTATTTCCAGGTTAAATCTCTCCTTGCTCAGTTTCCATCCATTATTCCTTGTCTGGACTACAGGTGCTTTAGAAAATAGCTTGACTCCTTCCTCCCTGTGGCAGCCCCTCTATCATGTCTCCCCTGGTCCTTCTCTTTACTAGACTAGACAAGCCCAATTCCTGCAACCGTCCATTATATGTTTTAGCCTCCAGTCCCCTAATCATCCTGGTTGCTCTTCTCTGTACTTTTTCTAGAGACTCAACATCTTTTTTATAATGTGGTGAGCAAAACTGGATGCAGTCCTCTAGATGTGGTCTTACTAAGGCTTTATAGAGTGGTATTAGTACTTCCCTTGATCTTGATTGTATCCCTCTGTTAATACAACTTAAGATTGCATTAGATTTTTTTGGCTGCTGCTGCACACTGCTTGCTCATATTTAGCTGGTTGTCCAAGATCCCTCTCACAGCTACTGCTATTGAGCCTGGTTTTATATGTGTACTATATGTATATGTACTATACTATAGTCTATATGTGTACTTTTGGTTTTTCTTGCCTAAGTGTAGGACTTTACTTTTCTCTACATTGAATTTCATTTTGTTAGATACAGCCCAGTGTTCTTTAAAATAGTAGATAGCTTTAATAGCTTTAGTAGATAGTAGATAGCTTTAAAAGAGATGTGATCATTTATTAGAAGATCACAAAACTATCTGATTTGTTTGGCTGCAATTTAAAGTTGGCTAATATATACAATATCAATCCCTTAGATGATTGAGATGAACCTCGCTGGTAGCATTCTGCATCCACTAGAGTTTTCAGTTGTCATCAAAGAAAATTCTAGCATAAGGATCACATTGTGGTGGATTGAAAATAGGCTATTTGAAGGATGAAAATTTAGACTTGTTTGTAGAAATTGCTCATTAATTTGATTTTGACAGGTAGAAACTTCTACTCTGAACAAAATTAATGATTTAATTTTGATAAATTTCCTATTTTGATCCTCAGATATTTCAGTAACATCTAAAGAATAGCAAGTCTTCAGTCACCCTTTTTCATGCTTCTCCAGATAGGTTAGGAGTACAATTCTTGTCATTTGGTCAACTCAGTAGACTAAATGGGTTCTGGGTAGAACTGTAAGAGAAAAACAGCCTAAAATCTTTATGTTCCCACAAACAAAGTTTAACCACTCTTGAATTCCATTGACCTTTATTTGGGGCCAATTTAGCATTGAACTTTAGTTGACTAGATTTTTGTATATAGATTCAGCAATAAATTTTCTGAACTGCAATTTAACATATAGTTTTTTTATGCCTGATATGAACCTAATCAATGTAGATAGTTTTTAAAAAATTAAGCACAACTGAAATTTGTTGATGCTTAGATGAAATCACAAGAGTGCTCTTATATTATAGCCCTATTATATTATAGACTGCTGAGATAGAATTTTTAACAATCTATTTGCAAAAGCAATGGCAAATTAATTAACAAAAAGCCACATGGGCCTATCTAGAAAATTACCATAAATTAGAACTGGTTGAGGATTCTAAACTAAATGAATTAATTTGAAACCCACATGATTTTATAATATTTGGTGTTTCCCAATGTACCCATTACTATTCAATTCATGTAGTTTAGACTAGGAAAGTGTGGGAAATTTACCATGGTGATGCTGATTCAAACAGTAATACAACAGATAAAACCACCCAACTATACTCAACTTGAGTAGAGATGCACTATGAATCTTATTTGTCCTCTATATGCAAAAAAGAAAATGCCTTAGATATACTTGGCTCAATTGGAAACAGCTTAGATTAATAAAAGAATGGATTGTAAATGATGCATCTCAAGAAGGATAAAACATATTGCTATTTTATGATGAAAAAGTGCCGTTTCCATAAGCAGAAGTAGAAAATACTACTAAGGAGGAAAACCATCAAAAGGACAGGATTCCTCTCTAATGAAAACCAATGAAGCCTTGATTTAATTTATGTACCAATTAAATTGGTGCCCCTTGCTGATCACTAATCTTTCTAAAGCTCAGTAAGCAAAAAATAAAGGTGGAATTAATGATTATCATGATGACTCAGGGATTCTGAACCATGAAACTGAGCAGGCTTAATCATCACTCCACATGAAACAGCCAGGGGTTTCTGAATTGATTCCCCCCCCCTTTTTTTGTCTTTTGCAGGTCCATGATTTTAAGCACCAAATTTACAGAGCCTGCTTTTCCTTGATTTTTTTTTTTTAATGTATGGAGGAGGAGGAGGAGGAGGAGGAGGAGGAGAAGGAGAAGGAGAAGGAGAAGGAGAAGAAGAAGAAGAAGAAGAAGAAGAAGAAGAAGAAGAAGAAGAAGAAGACATAAAGGAGAAGAAAAGAACACGAAGGAGAGAAGCGGAGAGCAGGACAGACAGCTTTACATTTTGACAGCAACTGGTCAGCATATTCTTCAGTGGCCATAATTGCAAAGATGACCTGAGGTTAAGCCTCAGAGAAATTTATAATTGCTCCAATTTCCACAAGGGATGCTTGCCCTATAAAGCTTCAGAACAAGTAATTACTGATGTTTTTCCTCCACAGTGACAAGATCCCATGCTGCTTTCAAAAATGTTACTAACTTCATAATTGCAGTGATTCATTTGGCAACTTTGACAAGAAAAGTGGTAAAATGGGGCAAAGCTCACTTAACAAATGTTTCATTTAACAACATAAATTTTGGACTAAATTGGGGTTTTAAATCAAAGACTATCTGTAATTAAGATTAGAGGACATATTATGGCCTCATATCATTCCCAAAATTTGCAATTCTGCAGCAGTATAGAAATAGATAGCATCAGTTTTGGAGTAAATGTAGTCAAACTGAACTAGATACAAATAACTTGAAAATAAAATTTTGTTCTACAAGACATCTAGTTCTTGTATCCAGGATATTAACTTTGTCCAATAACATTTAAACATCTGCTTGCTCTGTTTACCTGGTAGGAAAAGCCCCTCCCAAAAAACCCTCCATTATTTATGAATGGGAGGAGAGAGTTGATTTACTTTGCCTGAATAGGAGAAACTATTGAAAACATATTACCTGGACGTGCCAATGGTTGCTTTTGCCCTGCTGCAAAGCATGGTGTTTCAGTCTGAAGATTCATTATGCTTGGAGTGACTGAACATCTGATAGTTAACTCCTTTGTAAAATCTAAACCAGAGGGGTCAAGCTGGATTTCTTTGAGGGCTGGATCAGCATTGTAGTTCTCCTCTGTGGCTGGCAGGGGACAGACAGCATTTTGCTGGACAAAATGGGACACAGGGTGACCAAAATAGGGCCTGAATGGCTTCCTGCAGCACTTTTGGAGGGCAGTGTGTTGCAGGAGGCTATCCAGGCTGAACACGGGCCATGGGGAGGGCGCCTGTCCCCCCACCTCTTTTTTGCTGCCAGAGGCATTGTAGGCTGGTCCTTTGCTATTTTCAGGCTGGCCATAAGGGCCAGATTTAAGCACCTCTGATCTAAACAAAGCTTCTTTCTCTATACCTTACTTTCCTGTACAGTTTTCTTGTCCTAAGATTATCAGATCTGGGCTTCTAAAATCTAGACATCAGCAAATACATAAAACTGTTCTCTTTGCCACCAGCATGTGAATCTTTATGTTTGCAGCTCTGTTCCACTAGAACGACTCCTTCTTAAGGGGTCTGATAGATATTTGCATTCTGATCTGTAATTGGCTGAACTGCGGAAGCGGGAAAAGCAAACATCTGTCAATAGCTAAAGCCTTTAAAAGGAGCTGCCACGGTTAGGGTTTTCAGTCCTGTATGGAAGGAAATAAAGTGTTTTACTGATCCAAGTGTCCTGCGTCTTCACTCTGCCCACGATCTAACACTGGCGACAAAGGTGGTATTCTGAAGCAACAAGGACCAGCTCAAGCAGTAACCACGTGGCATTGTTGGCCATTACCCAATGAACCAGCCAGCAACATGATGTCAGGATCAAACATCCCCCCAGCACCTTTCAACCTGCCCATGGAAGACTGGGATTCCTACATAGACTGTTTCCACATGTTCCTGGAAGCAAACGGTCTCCTTAACATCTCAAAACAGAGGAAGAGGGCCATCTTCCTTACACACTGTGGACTAGCAGTATTCTAAATTCCCAAGGCACTACTGTTGTCCAACAAACTGACCTGGCCAGACCTGGAATGGATCCTGAGGGCTCATTACACTCCACAAGCATCATGTCTAGTAAGGTGGCACAATTTTACCGGCAGGATCAGAAAGAAGGAGAAACCATCAGTGATTTTGTAGCAATCTTGCGAGAGATCGCCGCTGCAAGCCACCCTGAACCACACATTGCAGCAGAGCTCATACCCTGTCCCAGTGGTGCAACACCTTTTACATTCCCTGGGGCGGGGGAAATATTTGCCAAGCTCAACCTCATCCAGGCCTACCAGCAATTACTGGTAGATGAAGAAACAGAAGCCCAAACAATTGTCACACACAGGGGGGCATTTAAATGCAATTGTTTAGTTTGGAGTAAGCGGAGCCCTAGGGCTCTTTCAGAGCCTAATGGAGCACCTCCTGCAAGGACTAGAGGGGATGGTGCCCTACTTTGACAATATCCTTATATCAGCCAGAGACAAAGACCAATTACAAAAACACTTAAGGGCAGTGCTGAGCTGTTTCCAAGAGATGGGGCTAAAAGTAAAAAAAGGAGAAATGCTAACTAACAGCAAAAAAGGTGGATTTCTTGGGATACTTGATTGACAGTTCCAGTATACACCGCACCAAGAGTAAATTAAAGGCAATCCAAGAAGCCCGCACACCGGAAAATAAAACTCATCTGCAAGCTTTCTTGGGACTTCTTAACTTCTTTTTTTTTTTTTAAATATAGTTTATTAATTTTTACAATTAAAACCAGTCACAATACATACACAAATAAGCAAAAGAAAGAGAGAAAGAAAAGAAAGAAAAGAGAAGAGGAAGAGAGGGAAAGAATTTTAAGAAAAGAAAGAAAGAAAGAGGTTACAGGATTAAAAGTATTCTTATTTTAACAGTTTGCAAGATCTTCTTTTGTTTTCATCACCTTAACTTGTGTCATATAACCACACCTGTTTTTAACTTATATCGCTACCTCGTTATTATGTATTGATACTTTTCTTTTATGCCTTATAATATATTATTTATCTTTGGTCAATCCAATTATACCAACAATTCCAGCTGTCATAGTATAGTGAAGTGTCTTTGTTTTTTAGCGCCAAAGTCAATTTATCCATTTCTGCACATTTTGAGATTTTTTCAATAATCATTTCTTCTGATGGAATTTGGTGTTGTTTCCAATGTTGAGCGAAGGCTAATCTGGCGCTGTTAAAATGTGTATTGTTATGTATTTGGTTTTTTAGAAATTTGCTTATCAAAAATCCCTAGTAGGAAGGACTCTGGTTTGTATTCGATCTGCTCTTTGGTGATTTCTTCCAACCAAGTTTTGATTTTCTTCCAATACTTTTGGGTTTCTGCACAGGACCACCACATATGGAAAAAGGTTCCTTCTTTTTCCTACACTTCCAGCAATGCGGACTCATGTTGGGGTGCATCTTCGCTAACCTCGAAGGGGGGAGATGCCATCTGTAAAACATTTTATAAAGATTTTCCTTGTATGCTGCCGATTTGGTAATCTTATTGTTTCTGCCCCAAACTTTCTCCCATTCCGCTAATGTGATGCTGCGCCCACGTTCTTACTCCAAGCAATCATATTTCCTTTTACGATTTCTTCTTCTAGTTCTGTTTCTAATAAGTAGTTATAAAATTTTGTTATGTTTTTTTATTTGATCCTAATAAAATTTTATCTAACTGTTGCAGTTTGTTATTAATTCAATTCTTTTTTGTCTTGTTTATATCTGCTTTGAATCTGAAGATAAACCCATTGATCAATTTTATGTCCTTGCTCTTGAAGATCCAGCCTCGGTTTCAAATTTCCTTGTGGGTCTAATAAGTCTTTGTATTTAATCATTTTGGTAAGCTCCAAATTGTTTGGGTGAATCATTGCCTCCATTGTTGAAATCCATACTGGTACTTTTGTATAATGTTTTTTCCTTATTTTCCTCCAAATTGTTAATAGTGCGTCTCTAATTAAATGTCTATGGAAATATTTTTGACTGGTTTTCCCTACGTCCCATAGAAAGGCGTGCCACCCCTTTGTAAATCATGGCCTTCTAGAAATAGTATTCTTTTATTGGTTAAATTCACCCAATCCTTCAACCAAACTAATGAGGTGGCCATATGGTATAACTCCCAGTTTGGAAATGCTAACCCTCCCCGGCTCTTCATATCCTGCATTGCTTTTACATTTATTCTGGTTTTTTCCCTTGCCAAATAAATTTCAGGGTTGTTCTATTGAGTTCTTCAAAAACTTTTTATGTAATTTAATTGGGATCGTTTGGAATAAATACAAAAATTTAGGAGAATGTTCATTTTAATAGTAGCAATTCGCCTAGTAGTGAAATTTGAAGTTTCCCCACGATTCTAAATCTTTCTTTACCTGATGTATCAGTTTATCATAATTGTTTTCTTTAAGTGTCTTACAGTGTGGGGTTAGCCAAATTCCTAAGTATTTCACTTTCTTTGTCACTTGTATCTGCATTATTTCTTCTAGTTCTATTTTCTGTTTTTCTGTTAGGTTTTTGGTCATTAATTTGGTTTTTTTTTTGTTTATTTTAAGTCCCGCTACTGCTCCAAATTTCTCTAATTCACTCATCAATTTTGGTCCCCTGTCTTTTGGTTCTTCAAGGAAGAAAATCATGTCATCCGCAAACGCTTGCAATTTATATTCCTCTTTCTTAACTGTTAATCCCTTTATATCTGAATTCCGCCTAATTCGTGTTAATAATGTCTCTAATGCTAATATGAAGAGCAGGGGAGAGAGTGGGCAACCCTGTCTCACTCCTTTTTCTATCTTTATTGGGCGGGTGCATTCCCCATTCACTATTATATTAGCTTGTTGTGTGTCATATATAGTTGTTATAATATTTTCAAATTTGGTACCCAGATTCAAATTATAAATTTTTTGAATTAAAAATTGCCAATTCAAATTATCGAAAGCTTTTTCTGCATCTAGAAACATGAGTGCTACTTGTCTCTCTGGGTGGGCTTCATAAAATTCTAGTACGTCTAATACTATTCTTAGATTATTCTTTATTTGCCTAGTTGGAAGGAATCCATTTTGATCTTCATGTATATACAAGTTTAGCAATCTTTTTAATCTGTTTGCTATAATAGAAGTGAATATTTTATAATCAGTATTTAAGAGTGAAATCGGCCTGTAATTGCTTATAAATCTGGGATCTGTATCCTCCTTCAGGATCAGCGAGATCAGTGCCCCCCTCCATGAGTCCGGCATCCTAGCTGCTAGTAAAACGTCATTAAAAACTTCCACCATAAGTGGTCCGATTTGATCTGCTATTGCCTTGTACAGCTCCCCTGGGATCCCGTCTGGGCCCGGGTTTTATTATTTTTCTGGCTCTCTATTGCTGATTTCAATTCCGATTCAGTAATGTCTTTATTTAATAGTTCAGCCATTTCTTCCCCAATTGCCTTATCCTTTACTTCATCTAAATAATTCTTTATTCTATCTTCACTGACATCCTCTCTTTTGTATAAATCTTCAAAGTATTTATGAATGATTTCTTTTTTCTGTTCTATTTCCTGGTATGTATCTCCTTTGCTATCTATTAACTGGTATATCAGTCTCTTCTCTTTCTTTTTTTCAATTTATAAGATAGCCATCTTCCTGGCTTGTTGGCATGTTCAAAATAGATTTGTCTAGTTAAGTTCAAATTCATAGTCATTTTCTCTTGATCAATTAAATTCAATTTGTGTTTGACTATACTTATCTGATTTTGCAGTTTGGATTCTTTTGGGTTATTTTGTAGAAGGGTTTCTAGCTCCTTAATTCTCTGTTGTAATTTGTTTTGTTGGGAATATTTTCCTTGTTTCTCTTAGCATTATAAGAGATTGTTGTGCCTCTTATAACCGCCTTCATCGTATCCCAGACATTTTGTTTCGTGGTTTCTCCGTTATCATTTTCTTTAATAAAAAAATCAATTCCTCCTTTAATTTATTAATATATTCTTTCTCTCTTATTAATTGAGTGTTTAAGGTCCATCTTTTCTTTGGTTTTGCCCTGCCCTTCCATATTACCTGTATTGGATTATGGTCTGCCCATTCATTAGGCAAAATTTCCACTTCTTTTGTCTCATTTGCTATCTCTCCACTCATCCATGCCATATCAATCCGTGTCCATGTTTGGTGGGGATTTGAATAAAATGTAAATTGTCTTTTTTCAGGATGTAATCTTCTCCATATATCTGTCAGATTTAGCTCTTTCATCATTTCCCTACAAATCTTGGGAGCTCTCTCTTCCCCTTTTTATTCTTCCCGGCATTACTGTGATCCTTTTGGAAATCAGCAATGGAGTTGAAGTCCCCCTACCATACAAATATTTCTTTTTGCAATTCAACCAATTTTCCATATAGGTGTTTAAAAACTCTTTTTGGTCTCCATTTGGGGCATATATTACTACTAAAAGAATTGGAATATCATTAATCCAGATCTGCAAACCCAGAGTCCTTCCTTCTAAGTCCGACCATATTAGCTCAGATTTCAAATCCTCTTTCACATATACTGCGATTCCCTTCTTTTTCTCCTCATCTGCTGGTGTGGTAAATAATTTTCCTAATTTCGGGCATTCTAAATATTTTTCATCCTTCTTCTTTATATGGGTTTCTTGCAGGCACGTTATATCTGCATTATGTTTAATTAATTTAGATAATATCCTTTTTCTCTTAATTGTTGAATTTAAGCCATTTATGTTTATTGATAGTAATTTTTTTTCTTCTCCCATCTATTTAGTTTTGTTTTGCTCTTTGTCGTGTAACAATTCCTCTCTCTTCTTGCGCTTGTATTGATGTTGTTCCTTCTGTCTTTTGTTGTGGATAGGTTTTTTCTTGGTTTCCTACCATTCCAGTTCTATTTTTATGTCCACTGTATTCTTCTTGAAACTTTGTGTCCAATTTCTCCCTACTACTTTGCTCCTGTGGGCCCACCATCCGTTCATAAAAATCCTGGGCTTTTTCCATAGTATCTATTTTGATTTTCCTCTCTTTCCACGACACTAACATTCCTTCTGGAATAAGCCATTTAAATGTAATTCTTTTTTTATTTAAATATGCTGCCAGAAATTTATAGTCACGCCTTTGTTCCCTTATTCTCCTTGGTATCTGTTTAAGAATCACAATTTCTTTCTCTTTGTAGGTTATAGTTTTATCTCTTGAGGTTCTATATATCATGTCTCGAACACATCTTCTAGTGAATCGTATATGTACTTCCCTAGAACAATTGTGGCGTCTTGCATAATTTGTATTGACCCGGTAGACTTCATCAAACTCTTTTTGAATTTCATCTTTATCCATCTTCAATAAACCGGCCAGTATTTCTGCCATCAAGTATTCCAGTTCTTCTTCTTTTGATTCTGTCACATTTTGGAATCTTAGGTAAGTTGCTGCCTTGTCCATTTCTAGGAGGACAAGGGAGTCCTCCATTTCTTTGCTCATGCTTTTGAGATCTTCATCCACCCTTTCTAATTCCCTTTCTGTTGTTCGGTTCTTTTCTCTACTTCTTTTATTATAACTTCGTTTTTCTCCAAGGCCTGCTGCAACACCCCACTTTATCCTCTACTTTGGAAATGTCCGCTTTCATTTCTGTCTTTAGTTTCCCCATTTCTTCCTTCAATTCATTGATATCTGCCCTTGTTTCACTGTGGTTTTTAATCATTGTTTCTTGCAATCTTGTCAATGAGTCCTGTAAAGTTAGGAACATTGCTTGGATATTCGCATTCGAGATGCTAGTTGACTTCTCTGTTGGTAGTGTTTCCTCTATTGTTTTTGTGCCATGGGTGAAGTTGTTGTCAAAGTAGTCATTATTGTGGGATTAACCTTCCTACCAGATTTCAAAGCAGTGGTAGTTGTAGTAGTCATTTCCTTTAAAATTTGTTTTTGTTGTTGTACAATATTGAATATATTATTCCAAATTGGCATTCAGTATTCTTAGTTCTGTAACTAAAATTGACCAAGATCTATCAACCTATTAAGTAGCTATATTCTTGACTAATTATTAAAGTGTATATATTTTTCTCTAGTTTAACTTCAATATAAAGTAACCTTAACTATAAAATATATTACATTCACAGATAAACCCACACAAAGAAATATAATATTGGTCTAGAGAGCTCTAAGCTTATTAAGTAACTAGTGCTTAATATTCTTACTGTCTCCCTATATTCCCATTCAAATTATATCAATCTCTATTAATAATAACTTAACTAAATTAATCCAATATTTTAACACTCTAATATTTCATTACTGAATGTACATATTTATCAAGAGGAAATCAGAGGGAAAAAAAAAAAAAGCAAGCATATTTCAGCATAGCATACCATCAACAAGTAAGAAAGAAGAGAGGCTATTTTAGTAAGTATGTACACACAGAAAAGGGTTGAGGAAAAGAAAAAGAAAATTCCAAAGACAAGAGTTTTTGTTTCCGCTTTTCACTTTGGAAGCTTCCACTTCTAGCACACCGAAATGGCAAATGAAGATTTGCTGAGTAACAGCTGCCAGTAAGCAATATTCCCACTCGTTTCAGCGTTCTGGATACTGCCTATGGCGTTGCTCTGTCTTTCCCCCGATCGGCTTCGTTCTGCTTCTGGATCCAATTTAATAGCTTCAATCCAAATGTTAGTGATAATAGAGTCTTCAGACTTCCAAAATTCTCTTTACTTCTTTTTTATTTCCGACTCTCTTCTGCCTGCCAAGCTCTTTCACATTCACTAAACCAATTCTTTTGTAGCCGCTTCGTCTTGGAGCTCACAGCTGGCATTCACACAGTATTTAACAGCCTGAAATCAGTCTATTGTCAGTCAAATATCTTCTCTGCCACGACTCTCTCTTTTCCCCGAGCTTGCAAACTTTCACTCACTTTTTCTTCCCATCGGTGGCAGTCCGGACTTCGGAGCCTCCATTGTTAGGAGGCTGTTCTTGATCGTTGGGCTCTGGAGGGCTTCCTCTTCGTTACAGGGGGTTGCTTTCCCCACACTGCAGCCCGAGGTTCCCCACACCGGCACGGGTCTCTCCAAGACTCGAGCACCCGAAAGATCGCACCAAACTCAAGAAAAGGGAGGCTAGAATCACGAGCGGATTTCTGCCCCTCTGTCCGTCCTTGCCTTGCCACCGGAAGACTAGGGACTTCTTAACTTCTATAATATATTTCTACCGCAGAAAGTGATGATTGCGGAACTTTTACACAGACTACTTGACAAAAAAGCAATCTGGATGTGGGGGCAGAAGGAAGAAGCAGCATTTAAAGGAATCAAAAGGATTTTAACATCAGACAGCATACTAATACAATACAGCAAAACACTTCCTTTGATCCTAAAGTGTGATGCATCACCATTCGGAATAGGTGCAATAATCAGCCACAGGGATGGGAGAGAAGCCCCCATAGCATTTTACTGAAAAACACTATCCAAGACAGAACAAAATTATAGCCAACTCAACAAGGAAGCAGTGGCCAAGTAACAGGAATTAAACGCTTCCACGAATACGTGTACAAGAGGAGGTTCACCCTAGTCACAGATCGCAAGCTGCTATAGGGAATAATCGCAGGAGACCGGGCCACACTATATATCTTATCACCGAGAATGACCAGATGGACAGAATTCCTTGTGGCATACAACTATGAACTAATACACAGACCTGGGAAGAAGATTGACTATGCCGACGCACTCAGCCGATGCCCCCTACCAAACTGCTCCAGTGACAGCTACAAAGGACAAAACCTTGGCATGGATTTTGAAATGGGTGTGGAGCAGATGGCCAGAGTCAGAAACAGCGGAATAATTCAAACCATTCAAAAACTGCCAACTTGAACTGTCAGGGCTGAAGGGATGTTTGTTATGGGGAGACCAGGTGATTATTCCAAAAAAACTAAGGGAGAAGATATTGGAAATGCTGCATGTGTGGCACCTGAGGATTGTAAAAATGAAATCCTTGGCAAGGAATTGTGTATGGTAGCCAGGGATGGACCGGGGTGGCAACTTGCACAGCCTGCCAAGAGTCCCGACCAGCACCCTTCACCGCACCCAGACACAAATGGGAAACACCAAGGGGCCCCTGATCTAGGCTGCACATAGATTTTGCAGGGCCTGGTAAAGGGGCACATGTTCCTGGTAATTGTGGATGCGTATTCCAAGTGGTTGGAAGTCAGCCTTATACAAACCACCACAACCAAAGCAGTCATTAGAGCCTTACAGAGGCTATTTGCAACACATGGGTTGCCAGATGTGATAGCATCTCACAATGGCCCACAGTTCACTGCCACACAATTTGAAGGATTCCTGGCAACCCACGGAATATGACATGCCCTATTCACCCCGGGACACCCCTCCACGAATGGGAAAGTGGAAAGAATGGTTAGATCCATGAAGGAAGCACTAACCAGAATGGGACCAGGAGACACCCGGGCCAAAATAGACAAATTATTAAACATACAATACATCACACCAAGCGCGACAACAAACAAAAGTCCCACTGAGCTATTAATGGGGAAGAAACTAAGATCACAATTAGACAGACTGCACCCATTATACAACACAGACACCCCGTTAGACTTGTCCAGTAAGTGCAGGACATTCCAGGTGGGCGATCTGGTATATGCCATAAATCTAGTAGGTGAACCATTATGGATACCCACTAAAAGAACACAAATAACAGACCCCCGATCCTACTGGGTAGAAACCACTGATGGCAGGAGTTGGAGGAGACACATTGATCAACTCAGGGGCAGACAGGAAAGGGGAGCACTGGAACTCCCAGACCTCCCAAGGGGGGAAAGGGAAAACCCACAAATCAGAAAAACACAAACAGACCAGTCCCTAACAACTAACAAGGCAAGTCCTCAACAATTAACACCAAACCTGAATAGAGAACACAATCACATACTGGCAGTCTAGCAATGGATCAGCGGAGCCAGGGAAGAACAACCCAAGGTAAGAAGTGAGAATGCAGCCTCTAGTGGAAGCAAGATGGCCACACCCACCGAAGTCTTGGAAAAACTAGAAAATCCAGAGAGAGGATAGACCCATCCGAACAGACCGCAAACCCAGAGACAATTGGGCTGCGCAGGTCAGGTAGCACCCATAAGAACCCCACCTACTTACGGGACTACATTCGCTATGAGAGTCGCAGATTGGTGGGTTCTGAACCAGTGGGAGGAGTGTTAGATATTTGCATACTGACCTGTAATTGGCTGAACCACAGAGAATGGAAAAAGCAAATGTCTGTCAATGGCTGAAGCTGCAGACAGCTCCTCTTTAAAAGGAGCTGTCATGGCTAGAGTTTTCAGCCTTGTACAGAAGGAAATAAAGAGTTTTACTGATCCAAGCATCCTGCGTCTTCACTCACCCACAATCTAACAGGTCCCATTCAGTTTTGTTCCCTGTTTTCTTCTTTGTTCTCTTTTCTTCCCCTCCTTCCCCTCCCAATGGAGTCATTCATTCTATTCTATTTTTCTATTTGGTTGTTCCTATATAAATGTATGCGTATTGTATTGATTGAAATTTGACATGATCAGAAATCTAGTTATAAATACTACCAGAAATACAAATTTTACTTAATGCATCAATATTAAATCTTTTAATATTTCATGCAGAATATTTACACATATATGTGGAATCATAAGAGGTTACTTTATACATAACTTTCTTTCTTGGTATGATATCAGGGGCTAGGAAAACAGCCTTAGTTATCATAGGCTCTCTGAATGTTGCTAAAGTGATTCCTAAAAACTAAACACTGTTTTCCAATATGATTGAGGCAGGAACTATGCAAACAATTCTGATATAACTCTTGAAATAAAAAAATCAATCCATGTATTACTTAAACCAGTGGTTGCCAACCAGTGGGCCGAAGACCATAAGTGATCCATGAGAAAATTTTGGTCGTCTGCAGAGAAATGTCACTCCCAAAGCACCCCCAAAACAATTATTTATTTATTTGATTTGTCAATTGTTTACAAGATAAGTATAAGTATATACATAGTTATGAATACATGAAATGGGTACACATATGAAAAATAAAAGAAACAATAGGACAGGGACAGTAGGCACGTTGGTGCGCTTATGCACGCCCCCTACAGACCTCTTAGGAAAGGGGTGAGGTCAATAGTAGACAGTCTAAGGTTAAAGTTTTTGGGGTTTGGGGAAGAATTAATTAATCCAGGCTGCGTGGGAACACAAGGTTGAGCTCCCCACACGGCTCATGGGAACACAAGGCTTGCATCACTTGCATTGCAAACAACATGAGGTAGTGAGGGGAGGGGAGAAAGGGCAGAGGGGGGGAACTTGCCCCACTTGCCCCAAATGCCTGGCCGGACCACTGAGCTGCTTCTTTCCACTTCTTTCTTCTTCTGCTTTTAGCTGCACACAAGGAAAGCAGCAAAGATCTTTTTTGCTCTCCCCCAAACTCCACCAGAAATGAGTCAAAAATGAGTTTAGGTTGATAGCACTATACAGTTTATTTTATTAATTTAATTGAAATTTAATTTAATTATTTTATTTAATTCAAGATTCAGTTTCTCATACATCGCCATTATTCCAGGCAGCTTACAATGAAAAGTAAACAACTTATACCAAGAAAAGGATACACTAACTCTGTTATGTTAGCTGTTAGTTATGGAGTTAGACAACTCCATAACATAAATAAAACCAAACCCCCAAAGGCTTGCATTAAAAAAGAGATTACCAGCTACAGATTATCCTGAAAAAGAAACCACAAAACTATATGGATGCTTTTGACTCATGCTGTTTGGATTTCAAGTACTTATCAGGAGCTGCTAAGCTGATTTGTAGGAAAAGAATTAAAGGCCTTCATAGAAGCAGAACAAGGGAAAAGTAGTAGTTTTATTGTTGGAGCATGTTTGGCTGTTTGAGGGACTACTTGTAAGCTATAATTCTCTCAAATGACTACACACAAAACAATGCAGCAAGGTTAACAAAATGCACAGAATCCATGTGTAGAAAATGCAAGGACAAAGTCAACAAAAGGCAGGAAATTAACATTTCCACTTGGGAGTAAAATTATGTGCATTATAATATCTCCTGTGGTTCTTGTAAGGTTTCCTGCTGCTCCTCGTTTTTCTTTTATTAATTTAAAAATAAATATTGTGGCTGTTGCACCAGAAATTGAAACATGGATCTCCACCAGAACTTATCTCAATTCATATGTTATGCAGTGCCACAAAATGATTAACAATTTATTACTTAGCATAGAGTTTTGCAATTCCAGAGCCCTTTGGGTAAAATTTCTCTGAAGACTCTCTGAAGAAAAATGCATGGCCATTTTTTAGGACTTCGAAAGTTAAATGCCATGCATCTAAAGAGTGCTCAGGTTGAGGAAGCCTGGTTTAGCAATATTTTTGCTTGATAAAAATAAAGGAAACAAGTGATAATGTAGTATGAACTGTTGGGAGAAATATCCTTCTGGATTCAGTTCCAAGTGGGGAAAAAGAAACTAGAAACATGGAGGCTGTTTGGAAGATTTAATGGACAGGACCACATGGCTTGGAGCTCCAGAGTAAAAAGGAAGAGATCAATAAAAAGAGCTGAGTGTGCCTGGGTTTTATACCCTCTGTTGGGATTTGAATTGGAGCTTCTATTCTATTCTAATTGGTTGTCAGACCCCCATGGGGCCATGCAGGGGCAACTCTGTAGGCAGTCCTGAGTTTCAGGCTTGGTTGAGTCTTGCTGAATGATTTATGCCCTTAAAAGGGCTTTTGGCAATTGCTATAGCTTTACCTGGAGATTTTTGTTATGTAAAGTATTCTAGCCCAGGCCTTAATGGCCCACCCATTAAAAAAGGTGGAGGTGAGTTTCAGCTTCTGAGATGTTCCTGCTTCTGAGTTTCTACTCTTTTTAGAGGAAATATTCTGCCTTTTTAATATTTCCTAGGCTATTTAGGAGAGGGGTGTGTGCTAACTTCCTACAGAACTTAGTATCTGGGCACTGTAGCAATCAACATGCTACTACATTCTACATTTACATAATGCTATTCTGCTGACCTTTTCTAGACTTGACTGGCTTGAAAGCTAAGCAGGGGCAGGCCTGTTAGAATTTAGGTGGAAGACTAACAAGGAAAGGCAGGACTTAAGGCTAAATTGGGAACTCACAAATACATCTTGGTAGAAGGTCAAAGAAAACCATTACCTTACTGTTCCCCAAAAAATGACAGAACAATATTCATAAGGTCACTAAATGTCTATGGCGATTCTCAGTGATCCAAAGTCTGATGGCCCCAAAGGTAATATTTTTAAGAGGCAACTGGACTTTCTGGTTTTTCTTTGAAGATGTTTTGCTTCTCATCCAAGAAGCTTCTTTAGGTCTGTCTGGAGGAATGGAAGGATTTATACATTGCTACAGTAGCTAATATTTGTAGCTCAAGTGTAGGATGAGGATAAAAGTTTGTTCTTTGAGATTTCTGAACATTTCATTATCAGGCTAGGTAACATCTTCAGTGGAGTTTAGGGGATGTCAGTGTCAGTGTTCAGTTTATAAGGGCTTAGGTGTGGGTGTGTCAAGTGAGGGTCTTGTGACAGGTCTTGTGATGAGTCAGCTGTGAGTTGTGTGATGGTCTTGTGATAAGGAGATTACCCTCAGGTCAGGGTCATTGGGAGGTGAACTGCTGGTGTGTGTGTGTGGGGGGGGGGAATTGCATAACTTTGGTTGATGGCCGATGCTGTCTCTAGTTCGCTGTACTGTTGATTTGGAGTCTGAGGGGTTCGTAGGCTGGATGTAAATCAATGTATCTGTTGATGGAATAGCTTGTGGAGTGCCAGGCTTCAATGAACTCATGAGCATGGAGGGTGGTGGCATGGGCGATGATTTTTGCATTGCTCCAATAAAACTGGTGCTGTTTGGTGTCAGTATGGGTAGAGATTAAGAATTTGGGATCATTGTGTTTGACTGTCCATGGATCCTGGGGTTTTTTTGACGTGATGTTTGCCCCATGTAGAATTGTTTGTAGTTACAGTTGATTTTGTAGATGACATTGTTTCTTTCATCTGTTTGTATTTTTTTATAAACAAAATTTTATTTTTTAGACAAACATACACGAACACAACATAAATACATCAAGCCATCTTCCACTTATGTACATACAGTGTGTCGGTTGCTTACAAATTGTTTTGTACATCCTCTCCATAGTCCTCACTTACAATTACTTGTATATATTCTCATATTATCAATCAAATATTACTAAATACATTATTATCATTGTTAATCAATCATTTGACTATACTATTATTCATTCATGTTATGTGAGATATTCCATATTTTTAAATGGATTTATCTTATAACAATTCATATTATCATCCTAAGTCCATCCCATAATTATAATATGATAATACATCTTTATATATTCTATATAGTTCTATTCTCCTTATATTGTAAAGTTTTACATATTTCATTACCATATTTTATTTTCTAACCATTGATAAAATAAATCCCAAATTTTATAAAATTGCTTATCTTCTTGTTCTCTAATTTCAAATGTCAATTTATTCATTTCAGCACATTCCATTATTTTATTAATAACTTCCTCCTGCGTTGGTATTTTCTCATTTTTCCAATTTTTAGCAAATATAATCCTAGCCACTGTTAATACATTTACAATCAAATATTTCAATTCCCTACTGTATATTTCAGGTAAAGTTCCCAATAAAAATACATCTGGTTTCAAGTCCATGTGTTTTTTTGTTATTTTTTCCAACCATGTGTGGATTTTAGTCCAATATCTTTTAGCATCTGCACACGTCCACCACATATGGTAATATGAGCCAGGTGACATTTCCAACATTTTTCAGATTTGTTCTTGAACATTCTTGCTATTCTTCTTGGGGGTAAGTGCCACCTGTAAAACATCTTATATATTTTTCTTTATATGCTGTTGACATTGTCATTTAATAATTTTGAGGCCACAGTTTTTGCCATTTCTCTAAGTCAATCCCATATGCAAAATTTTCCCCCAAGCAATCATTGTTTCTTTAACTTGTTCTTCTTCTAGCTTTATTTCTAATAAATATCCATACAATTTTTAATCACCTTTTCATCAGTACCTGTCAAAATTTTATCTAAGTCAGTCAGTTTATCATAAAAATCTTCTGTTTTGGAATCTTTATCATATCTAGAGCATATTTGCGCATATGAAAACCAATTCATCTTCATACCTTGTTCTTCTAGTTTTTGCATAGATTTAAGTTCACCCTTTTCATTCAATATTTCATCATATCTAACTGTTTGTTCCCTTTTATATGTTATAGGATAAGAAAATGCTTCAATAGTTGGTAAGCAGACTGGAATTTTCAAATAACATTGCTTTTTAATCTTCTCCCAGTTTAGTAACAAAGCCTCATGTATATAATGTCTTATAAAATACCCCTGTGTTTTATTTCCCTTATACCATAGGAAGGCATGCCACCCCAACAACAAATCATATCCTTCTAATGTCATCAGTCTAGCATTTCTTAGTGTTATCCATTCCTTAACCCACATCAGGTTTGTAGCTTGATAGTATAACTCCCAATTAGGCAGGCCAGATCCTTCTTTTATTCTAGGTTCTTGCAACAGTTTTAATTTTATTCTCGCTTTCTTTCCCTGCCAAATATACTTCAGCACTATTTTATTTAAATCTTCAAAGTAGTCTTTCCCTAGCCTGGAATTGTTTGAAACAGATATAAGATTCTTGGTAATATATTCATCTTAATTGTTGATGTTCTCCCTATTAATGATAATTGTAAGTTTTCCCATTTCGCCAGATCTATCGCAATCTGTTATTTGAGTTTAATATAGTTATTCTCTTTAAATGTGCTACATCTTGCTGTCAAATGTATTCCCAAGTACTTAACCTTATTTGTGACCTGGATTTTCAAAACATCCGTCAATTCTTCCTTTTGTCTTAATAACATATTCTTTGTCAAGATCTTCGTTTTATCTTTATTTATTTTCAGACCAGCTACTTTTCCATATGCCTCTATCTTTTCTATCAGTTTAAATGCTGTTTCTAATGGATCCTCTAAAATGAAAACCAGGTCATCTGCAAATGCTTGCAGTTTAAATTCTTCCTTTTTAATTTTCATCCCTTTTATATCTTTTTCTTCTCTAATGTTTCTATTTAACAGTTCCAAAGTTAACACAAACAACAGAGGTGACAGTGGGCAGCCTTTGTCTCATCCCTTTTCTTACATCAATGGAATCCATCAATTCTCCCTCTATTGTTATGTTTGCTGTTTGTTTATGATATATAGCTTCTATGGCTTGAATAAATTTCTTACCAAAGCCCATTTGCTCCAGCTGTAATAACATGAATCGCCAATATACATTGTCAAAGGCTTTCTGTGCATCTAAGAATATCAAGGCCATTTGTTTTTCAGGATGTGCCTCATAGTATTCCAAAGTGTCCAAAATTATTCTCATATTATATTTAATTTGTCTCTTTGGCAGAAACCCATTTTGATCAAGATGAATAAAATTGTTCAAATATCTTTTAAGTCTTTCTGCCAATATTGAAGCAAAGATTTTATGCTCTGAGTTTAACAGGGAAATAGGTCTATAGTTCTTAATTTGTTGTGGGTCAGCATCCTCCTTTGGGACAAGTGTAATATATGCTTCTGATCATGATTTGGGTATCCTCTTCTTTGATATAACTTCATTCATAACTTCTAACAATGGAAGATTCAATGATTCTTATAATGTCTTGTAAAATTCCACTGGAAGTCCATTCGGACCTGATGCCTTTCCATTATTTTGTTTCTTAAGTGCTTCAGTTAACTCCATCATTGTTATGTTACTTTCTAGCATTATTTCAGTCTCTTTAGGTATCTGGGGTAGATTGGCATTCTGCAGCTATTGTT
This sequence comes from Pseudonaja textilis, assembly GCF_049901715.1. NCBI lineage: Eukaryota > Metazoa > Chordata > Lepidosauria > Squamata > Elapidae > Pseudonaja > Pseudonaja textilis. The sequence goes on along the minus strand of NC_142008.1, from coordinate 49,318,040 downwards.
TAACTCTTTCATCATCTACAATTTCCCATAGTAGTCTTGTATATTTTTTTTCTTCTCTTTACTTCCATAACAAGCTTGGCCTTGATCATCTATTAATTGCGAAATTTTTCTTGATTCTCTCTCCTTTCTCAATTTATATGCTAACCATCTACCTGGTTTGTTTGCATCTTCGAAATAGTTCTGCCTTGCACCCCTAATTTTTTGTGCTAGTTCTTCTTTTTTCCATTAGTCCCATTTTATGTTTAATTGTATCCATTTTTAACTTAATGTCCTTTTTCTGTGGCAGTTTCTGTAACTCTTTTTCAAGACTTATATACTCATCCTCTAATGCTTTAGAGGCTTGTCTTTTCATAATATTTCTTTTCCTTGTATAGTCTATTATCAAGCCTCCAGCATAAGCCTTCATTGTGTCCCATAGATTCTGCATTGATGCATCTTCTTTTTTATTTTCTTTGAAAAAAAAGCCAATTCTTTCTCCATTTTCTGTATAAAGTCTTTTTCTTTTAATATAGTATTATTTAAAGTTCATCTGGATCTTCTTCTTTGTCCTTTCCATTTAACTGTCATTGGATTATGATCTACCCAGGTAATTGTTTCTATGTCAATTTCTTGTAGGTTAGAAATCAATTCTGTTGACATCCATATCGTATCTATTCTAGACCATGAGTGTCTGAGTAAAAAGTATAATGTTTGGTCTTAGCGTTTCTTTCTCTCCATGCATCCTTTAAGTTTATTTCATCTATCATTTAAAAAAAGGATTTAGGGAGAGTCTTTTTACTTAGCTTTGTTATTTTCCATTTGTATTTTGTCTTTGGTTTTGGATAATACCTGGCTGTGGGTTGGTGTGTGGCTGTGGGTTGGTGGGCTGTTGTTATTCCTAAGGATTGGAAGACTCTGGCTGTCATTTCCAACATCTTTTTTGTACAGAACAGTTAGTTTTTGCATGGTGGTTGGCTGTGTGGTGCAGTGTGATTTGGGTTCTGTATGTTGGAATATAAAGTTTTTTGGATAGTTGTTATGGAGAAAGACCTCAAGCAGCCATTTCTCTTCTGCTTTTCTTAGTTTTGTGTGTTTATACTCATTGCACACAACTGGTCATTTGCATTCTTTTATAGAGTTGTTGAGGCCACTTGGAGGTTTATCTGTTGTCATCAGGGTAACCTGAGTAGTGCAAATGTGGAGCTTTCTTGGAACTGCTGAAAGACTATGTTGTAGACTGGAGGTAGATGATGTCGTATTTCTCCCTCTCTGTTGAGAGAGCTGTTCAATTTTGATCCCTCCTTCAAACCAGCGATACTCTCCATTCAAAATGTGACCTTTATCTTTTAAATGTAGATGGACTGCTGAATCTTGTCCTGATGGGTTTGTTCTCCTAAGTTGTGCCATGCATTTATGAAGTGGTTTTGTTTCCTTAATGTAGAGATCTGCACATGTCCCAGATCAGAGAAGAATAACAAGAAAGTCCACTTGCCTCTTTAAAAAACACCTTTGGGACGTAAGATCACTAAGGAATTAACTCCAGCACAAAGATATTTTCTTCTTTTGTATTTTAATTATTCAATAATTTTACATGCTTGATAAAATTGAGTTGGTGAAAAGTTAAGAATATTCTGTGGCAATATCCTTTGTGGTTAGAAATGTCCTTAAGGAAAGCTTCTAGACCTTAGGCTACTTCGTTCATTTTCTGACATAGCTTAATGGTATCTACATTTTTCTGAAAAGAATAGAACAGCTTACTCTAGAGCAGGGGTGTCCAACCTTTCACCTTCCCTGGGCCACATTAGAAGATGAAAATTTGGTTTAGGCCACACATAAAATAAAATAACAGTAACGATACCTGATCATCCAAAAAACCATAGAAAACATAGTTAACATATTAAATTTATTTGGAAATGAAATTAGTGAGATGTTTTTATTATTTATTATTAATTATTTATTAAACATTATTTATTTTTTATCACGGTTTTTTATCACAGTTTTTTTATCACAGTTTATTTTCCGGCCAAATTTTGCGGGGGAGAGTGGGGGAGAAAGTCAGTCGCCTCACACCTACCTCTCTCCTCCTGCAAATGGCCCGGCTGGATGAGGCAGGACTGGAAGGCAGAAGCAGCAGCAGCAGCGGCGGGCAGAAGCCTTCCCACCACCGCCAGCTGCTTCTGCCCCTCGCCGCCTGCTGCCCCTGCCGCCGCTTCTGCCCCCGCCACCATTGCTGCTTTGCTGCCCGCCACTTCTGCCTCGCCATCGCTTCGCCACGCCACAGCTTTGCTTCCCCGCCGCTGCTGCCCCCGCTGCCGCTTCTTCCGCCGCTCTCGCTTCTACTCCCCGCCGCGGGGGCAGCGGTGGCGGGGGCAGAAGCAGCAGTTGTGGCAGGGGAAGAAGCGGCGGCGGGGGCAGAAGCGGTGGCAGGGGCAGAAGCAGCGGCAGCGGCGGGGGAAGAAGCGCGGTGATGGCGGGGCAGAAGCAGCAGCGGTGGCGGGAAAGAAGCGGCTGTGGGGACAGCAGCGGCAGCGACGGTGGGGGCAGAAGCGGTGGCGGGGCTGAAGCAGCAGCGGTGGCGGGGGCAGAAGTGGCAGCGGGGGCAGAAGCAGCAGCAGTGGTGGGGGGAAGAAGCGGCAGCAGGGGCAGAAGCGGTGGCAGAGGGGGCAGAAGCAGCAGCAGTGGAAGGGGAAGAAACGGGGCAGAAGCGGCAGCGGCGGTGGGGGAAGAAGCGGCGGCGGGGGCAGAAACGGCGGCGGTGCCAGTGGCGGCAACAGCAGGAGGTGGCGCTCTGACAGCGCCCGCCTTTTCTCTTGCTGCTTGGTCTGGTGCTCGCCTTGCCCCGCCTCGCGCCTGCCTCTCCTCCTCCTCCTCGCTGGCTCTGGCACGAAGGTTGGGGTGGGCACTGGGCCGCATTACGAGGCAACCTGGGCCACATGCGGCCCATGGGCCGTGGGTTGGACAAGCCTGCTCTAGAGGGTTGTTTAAATGATAGGTAGATTCCTTATTTGTTTTATATGAGCAGATAGAACATAATATAAATTAATTGCAAAATTTGCTTCTGGCCATAGTAACCATTCAACCTAATGAAATTGCTTTTATCTAACTACATTTTTTTCAGTTTCAAAACAGCTACTTAGCCAATCTATTTATTTGCCTTGCTATCTCATTAATCCAGAATGGAAAGAAAGCGTTGAAAGATACTTTAGGCTAAGAATGAAGTAGAGATAGAACAAATGTCTCTGTTTTTGCCATAATTCAGATCTGATAATGCCTTAAGAGGATTATTGTAGTAGTATTCTGAAGAGAAGCTACTTATACATTAAGTTGACAATATATTCATTGTCTTAGGATTCACATAATAGAGGTGATATGATTGTTCTTGTTGAGAGAAAGAGGCAATTCTCCTTGACAAAGTGCTCTTAACATTTCCCCCTAGCCAGAAGCCCTTATTTGATTTCCCAGAAGTGGCTTCAAAATAAACAGTTGTAGCTGTTTTGCTATTAGAAGTCAGGTAGGGCTGCACAAGTATTCCTTGATTTACAACCATATGTTTAGGACCATTCTAAATTATGTTGGCACTGGAAATCTTATGATCATCTTAGTATACTTGAACTCACATGGTCAAAATTTGGCCACTTGGCAATCACTTAGTGATGGAAGTTCCATTCCCATTTGTGATTGTAAGTCTAGGGCTACTTGTACTGCTTTATAATGTCTTTTTTAAAAAGGCGCATTGCATGAACTGTCACAGGACCAAAGAATCACTTCAAATCTTTCAGGTTTACATCACTGTTACCTGCTCCTTAGACAGAAGTCTTGGTAGGTACCTACCTATTCATTCCTGGCCAACATGTTTAAAAATATGTCCACCAACTTTTTAGAAAAATATGGGAAAGAGAATATATATTTATTACATGTTTTAACAGCAGCTAGAATTGTACTTGCAAACACTGGAAAAGCAAGAAGAAAATTTAAAAAATACTGGACTGTGCAAAAATGGACAAATTAACAATGAAGATAAAAGAAAAAGAAGACAAAGAGTACTTTTGAATTTGGGGCTTATATCGATGGTTGGACAGTAGGGGTAGAAAATAGGAGCTTGAATGTAAACAAATTGATCCAGACAGTACACTGTTCTTTAAGCACATATTGTATGCAAACACACACACATACACACACACACACATACACACACACACACACACACACATACACACATACACATACATACATACATACATACATACATAAGGGTTCACCTAGTATCTACCTATTCATTCCTGGCCAGTTGTACAGAACTTCAAATTAAGGCTTTAGCGAAAGTTAATTCTGGTTTGACATTAGAGTGCATACTGAACTGGTAAGAATTGGTCATACAAATCTTTAGATGGTTGGCAGGACAAGCCCAGAAGCATGGCATTATTAATGTAAGGGAAGACAAAGTTAAGGCTTGCAACAGGCTATGTGAAAGAAGATGACAACTGAGAAAGTACTGTAACCGAAGCCAAAGCAATGGGATCTTAATGCCCTCCACAGCTGGTCTGACAGTTAGTTTAATGAAATGATCAAACTTTTGGCCAAGCACTAAGTCAGTACCATTACACTGCTATTTCCTCTTCAGCTTTCTCCATACTTAAGAGCTGAAATTGCAACATTGCATATCATCTGAAACAAAATCAGAGAGTGCAGAAAAAGCCTTCAATTCTGCAAAGCATTTTGAACAGCAATAAAGCTCTTTGAAGTCATTAGATTCAATCTGCCTCAATGGGATGGTTCAATTAAATAGAGGTATTAGTTTATAGCTTTGCACAGCTGTTCATAGTGTTAGAATCTGGATGTTTCTCTTGTCTCCAGGCAGAATGCCAAGTTCAAATGAATGTTTGACTTTTAAGTCCTCAAAATTCGCCTTCCCTGAGATTTCTCTGGACCTCAGCTGCCAAGCAAATTTGTTTCCTCTTGTTTCCTCTTTTATTTCTCATACTCTGTCTTCATTCCCTCCAGCAGGTTTCAGCCATGGGGACTAGAAGCTCCCTGTGTCTTTTATTAAGCTTGACATTTCTGGGAATTTGCCCCTCTCCAAAAATTCACAAGTTCTTGATGATTTAATAAGTTTAGGGTCTCCAAGCAGTTGCAATTTTATTTCTTTTCAAACAGAATGATGAATGTATAGTTAAAAAGCAATAGCTGCCTTGCTGACCATAACAAAAAAATGTAAAATCCATAGAGATAAAATGAAGTTTTACAGAATTGTTATTCATTTTCTGAATTCAATCCTTAGGCAAGTTAGAAAAAAATGGGAAAGCAAGGAACAATTTTGGAGCCATAGCTGTACCAATACATTTATTAGATGGAGTAAATGGAGTTCTTAAGCATATAAAGTCTGGTTGTGATAAGGTTTCTTCTAATACTATTTAGAAACTAGAACCAAGCAAATGTTTATAGTTTCCCTATTTTAAAAAAATATAAATTCTAGTTGTTCAAGTGAAAAGTTTCTAAATTATGTAAAATACTTGTCTGGTGGAATGTGGATATATATTCTATGGCTACAATCTGAAACATCGCAATAAGTTACAAAGATTACTGATCACATGAAGCAAGGCAACATTAAATGTTCTTCTTTGTAGGGGCTTGCTTTGAAGACTATATTAAACACATCCCATATCATTAAAAATAATGGAATACTTGCTGTTCATAAGAACAAAATTCAAATTTTATTCAGGTAATAACTTTATCCAGCTAGCAGAAAAGGCAATGGAAAGCTTCTAGAACTATTCATCAAACAAGTTGACTAAGAAAAAAAATATACAACTATAGCAAAGAAAATTAAGATTCATCTATTACTTCAATAGCAGTGCAAGGTTTCTGTGGAAAACTGAATTCAATCCACATTATGGTTTATATAAGTCATTATATTTATATAAATTCATGTAGCACATGAAGCCAAAAGCAAATAAACTTCACTATGACTTTGCAGAGAAATGGGCTGTGATTGATCCCTTTTCAACCAATAGACCTGCAGATGGCATCACTAGAAGTAAGGTTACTCCCACAAGTGGTAGATTTGAAATGGGTGAGTTAAAGATGATGCAATGTATGAATCGAGCAGATCTATGAGAGTTCAGAAGGGAGTCAATGTGTTGATAAAGTCATTTCTGAATCTAAAGAATAAATGAAAAAATATCAGGAGCTTCAAAATGATATTCAAAGATCAGACTGTACATAATGTTCTCTGCTAAAGTAAGATATACTATAGTATATTTGGACATCTTGGGATGTGTAAGGAAACAAGTGGAAAAAATGTTTAAACATGTACCAGTCAAGCAGCTTATCCATTAACTGAAGGATCAATATAAGCAGTTTTAATGTAAAAAAATACTTGTGACTGAGCATTGTATGTCATTTTGATTTCTGAACTAATGCAGAACATCACATGTCAACTATTTCATACAAGCTATTTTGTAGCATTTCTAACTCTTTGTTTTCTGAATGCTTTGGCCTACAATTTCCATGAAGCCCATAAAAACCTAATAATCTATTAGTCCTGAATTATGGATTATAACTCGTGTTTGGTGCTACTTTCTTCTTGGTGCTACTTGTGTAAATTCTAGCTAATAATTCTTTTATATATCTCAGCATCTCTTAATTTTTTTTGTCCTAATAAACACAGAATAACTGGTGACAGCAATGACTCACAATCTTTACTTGTGCCTTGGCTAAAATCAAGTGCTGTCCTCCCAAGTCTAATGCCCTCCGGATAGATTAGAGTTCCATCTCCTTCTATCCTAAGAAGCAATTCTGATGCTGACTATTCCTTCATTACCAATAAAGCTAAACCAAATGGATTTAAACAAATATTAACTGCCAAGTATTAATTATTGTAAGAAGCTAAAAGAAGAGGTTGGTATTTTCAGAGACTACTGAGCAGGAAACACCCAAAGTAAACCTGCAAGGAAGTAATGAAATACTGAAGAAATATATGGTGCATTAAAAAGAACATTGAGACAACTACTACAATCTTTGTCAAGAAGTAGATCTTCTGGAAGAGTTCACTGAAGTAGAACACCAAATTAAGTCACAACCATAATCCAATATCAAAGATATTTGGGGAATTTAACTCACCCATGGCCACAGTACAACGCAGAAAGCAGCTGTATATTTCACCCTAATCAGTGTAAAGATACATGGGTATCTTTTTGATTGTGCTTGATGAGTGTAATAAAGTCCTTACATTTTTTCTTGATGTCACTAAAGTGATTTCCTAGAGGCTCTTGAGAGCAAAGAACAAGCATATCATGCTGGGTGGCTTATTAGTTTGAACAGTATTCACATGGAACAGATGTTTCCTGGAAAGCACATGATGCCCTGAGATAAATTTAACATAAGGCCCAATTTCAAATGTTAAGCCTAACTGTATACTTCTTGGTGAGAAGGTACCTAAAATAGATGGCATTTCTGTTCAAATTTTTAAATCTGAAATAATTAGCCCATAAGCAGATCTGGATTCTTGATGCATATGGAAAGGAGTGGAAAATAACAGAAAGCAGTTTAAATGAGAGAAATGCAATATTCTGCATTTAGGAAACAAATCAAATGCATGGGTATACAATAGCAAATACCTAGATTACTATTAAAGTAGCAGGGAAAAATGACTGAAATAAAAGGGCAAATGGAATTTTTAGAACATTAAGAAACTATGGTATCTAAATCTTGGGAAGTCATACTTAGTTCTGCTCTCATCAAATCCCACCTCTGTTTCTAGTTGAGCATCATATTTAGAAAAGGATTCAGGGAAATGGACTTCAACTGAATACATTTTCCATCTTACAAAACACTTGATGATATGACTGCAGTCAGTGTTGGCTCCTGGCAACTGCATTAGTTCCTGCAATTTTCTTGACAAGATATGTAGAGGTAGTTTGCTATTGCCTGCTTCCTAGGGCTAAGAAAGAATGACCAGCCCAAATTAATCCAGTTGGTTTTATGCTTAAGGCAGGACTAAAACTCAGTGTCCTGGTTTCTAGCCTTAAACTACTATACTAATTTGGTTCTCAAAGCAAACTTTGATTATAATCAAAATGATGACACCTGCCTGGGGGCATCATGCAAATCTTGCCTCAATTCATGTGTCCTACAGTAATAGCCTAATAGTATATGGGTTTTGTATCACCATGATGCCTATGGAATGAATGATCATTTACAGCCTTATTTTAATTATCCATTTAACATTTTTATTGAGTTATAAATAAGATGCAAAATACAAAAGTAAATAGGAAAAAGGGGAGGAAGGAAGGGAAGAGAAGTGAGGAAGGATAAGGCGGGGGGGGGGAAGAAACATTGATTTCCAACTCTGTTGCAGTAAAATAAGGCATTAATATCAAATCACAATTTTTTGTTTTTTCATAATAATATGAGCAAGCCATTTCTATAAAGATCTATCAATCTAATTGGTAAAACCCAAAATCACAGTTTCATTCTTTTCCACCTCAAGCACAAAGTTCAGAAGCGGACTTTGTTGGAAACAAGAGTACTTCCATTCTTTTTGTAAGCAAAATAATCAGTTTTGCCATTTCAACCAATGTCATCAATTTATGCAACCATTTGTCTATAGTAGGATTGAAGTATCCTTCCATTTTTGTGTATACAATAGTATTGCTTCTTCAACACAGTTCCATTTTTCAACAAAGTTCCATTTTTTTCTCCAGTTCTTTTTCTATTAGGCCCAAAAGGAAAATTTCTGGTTTATCTCCATTTTCAAAAAAAATTCTATTAAAATATGAATCATAGTCCAAATATTTTTTGCTTTCACATGTCTATCATACATGATAAAAAGTCCCTTCTTTACTTTTACACTTCCAACATTCATTTGACATACATTTATACATCTTAGATAACTTACTGGTGTTAAATACCAATGATACATCATCTTATAGAAATTTTTTTTTAGATTATAATTTAATGTAAATTTTAAACCATTTGTCTACATATTTTCCCATTGTTCAAGCAAGCATCACATTATATCCAAAATTCCTTGCCCACTGAATCATACGTTTTAGATGTTGATTTTCCAAATTCAATTTCAATAACATTTTATAGATCTTAATAACAATACATTCATTTCCACATAAAATTTCCAACTCATTTTTAACAAAGTTAAATCCATAGCACTTTTTATCCAATTTAAATCTGTCTTTCAGTTGTTGATAAGTAAACCAATAGCAAACATAACCTTCTGATTCAAGTTCTTCCCTTGACTTTAATATTGGGTCACCAGAGTTGAAAGATAAAATTTTACCATGCGTCAACCAGTTTGGCTTTGCCACCATTTCTTTTCTAAAGAAAGTTTCCTGGGGTGACATCCAAAGAGGCAACTTTGCAGAGAGCTTTGTTTTATATTCATTCCAAACTCTTAGTATGGCATGTCTGAAATAATTATTAAATTTAACATTTTTACTTTTATCATACCATAAGTAGCCATGCTATCCAAACCTTAATTCATGGCCCTCTAATTCAAGTAGTCTCTTATTCTGGAAACTTACCCATTCTTTTGACCAGGTCAAACAGCATGCATCAAAATACAGTTTCATATCTGGTAGACCCAAACCCCCTCTTTCCTAAGCATCTTGCAGTAGCTTATATCTACTTCTTGATTTTTTCCAGTAGTCATTTGAACTTAGAAATATCCTTCTGCCATTCTTTAAATGGATTGTCAGTTGTAAGTATGAGTAACATCTGAAATTTAAAAAAAGCATGTTTGGTAAGATATTCATCTTAATTACAGAAATTCTACCCAATAACAATAATAGCAGTTTATCCCATCTTTGTAAATCCTGTTTAATATCCCTCCAAAGAGGGACATAATTGTTTTGAAACAGTTTTATATTTGTACTTGTCAACATAACCCCTAAATATCTCACTTTTTCTCAACCCTAAAACCTGACTTTTTCTTCAATATATTACTATCCTGGGAAGACATATTCTTGATCAGCATTGTTGTTTTCTGTTTATTTTGAAACCTACCAAAACCTCAAACTCATTCAATTTTCTCATTAAATATTCTATACTGTTTTTTGGATCCTGTAAAATATAACCAGATCATCAACAAATGTCCTCAATTTATAAACCTCTTTCTTGATATTGTACCCTTTATTTTATCATCTTGACAGCCTTATTCTAATTATATCAGCAATGTGGTGGCTTAGTGGTGAAGACTCTCACCTCCCACTTGGAAGTTTGAGAGTTTAATCATAGGCAGTGGCAGCTGTTTCTCTATCAGGGGCACAAAAAGAAAACATCTGCTGTGAATTCCACATGGGCCTCAGGAAAAGCATCCTGTCAGGAAACGACAGCTCCGTTCACTTGCCCCAACTCCATTCTGAATAAAGAGATTAAAGGATTGCAAAAAGTGAAAAAAATCAGTACTAATTATAAAGTTGTAAGATTGGCTTTACCGTTTATATCTCATTGGTGCCATTTGATTGGAAATTAAAGTCATCAATATTGTTGAAATAGGATCAAACTAATTTCTTTTTAATTTGAGGCTCTTTTTAGAGATAGCCTTGTAGATTTGGATATGAATGTAGGGTGGGATTTGAACTGCCAAATTGTAGGAAGTTGGCTGCAGAACTAGCTTGCAGTACTGCACTCTAACCACTCTGCCACAGAGGGTATGAAACAGATGGAATAACTATGTCTAGAATATCTGAAGATTGCACAAATCTGTTCTAGGCCTACACAATAGGCAAAATTATCAGCAGAGTCCTTGCTGTTAATGGTGGAAAATCCTGGCAAATATTAGAAACAATTGGTATCACAAGCTGGCATACTGCATATACTGCAATGATGGGAAATGGCTCCAATAATTCCAGAACAAACATGGCTGTTAGATGCTAAGGACTAACAATGGTGTTTCTAAAACTTTGTCAGGATAAATTTGTCTTTTCTAACAAGAGGAAATTTAATTCAAATGTCTTTTCTAACAACAGGAAATTTAATTCAAATGAATCAAAGTTATCCAAAGAGATATAAAATCCATGGTCATATAGATATTTACAGTACTGGAAGGAAAATAAATGAAGAATAGTTTGAGCACCATTGCAATAAACAAAGAAGTATAGCAAAGCACTAGCTTGACTGGTAATATCTAAGTACATCAAAGATATGAAGCTAAAAATCTAGTTATCTATTTAAATTCCCCTCCAAAAATTTTAAGTATGAGATGCTAAAATTGACATCTATCTCTTAGATTTTAGGTGACTTAACTACCCAGAACATATATTTACACACGAAAAAACCCCAGCTGCACATCTTATGGTATTATTTCCAATTACATGTCTATGTTAGTAGATTATTTCCTTCTTCACCCAGGACTAACCGTTTGGGACTGGGCCAATGCAACTGAGCATAATGTACTTTATTGCACCAATGAAATGTATTTATGCAAGCTACAAAAGTGAAATAAAAGAAAATTGCTTTAATTAAGGTATACATGAAACCATTTGTTGTACTGAAAAAGACATTCTCAATTTGCTTTGAGAATAGAAATGTCCTTTATAACCTATATTGGCAGCATACATGACTGCTGCCTTTCAGTTATAAATGTCTTGGGTGATCAAGCAAGCAATAACTCCAGCTGCTCCAGACACATAATGACACTCCCAGTATTGTGTTCCATTGCTCTGATGGATGCATTTTTCTAATACACTAAGCACATTCTGCATAACAGTGGCTTCTGCAACAGAAGGGATTTTGAAATTAGGTCACGTATATTGATGGACTAGCACATAAGATGGATGGAGTGGATTAAGAAATATTTAAATATGCATCAGAATATATAGGCTGTCACAGAAATGCATATTTGACCCATGGCCATGTAGAACTGCTGCAGAAAACCCTCAAGTGCCATAAGATTTTTACATTTCTATATTTAAAAAATACTTTATAAATTATATTGGGACATAATTGAACTGGTAGTTATGAAAATGTCCAATGCATTCAGATGTGTAATGTATTTTTATAGGTTTTATTTGTTTTTGTATTTATTACAATTTTGAGATATGTATTATTGATAATACTGTTTCAGGCATTATTTTCTTTGGCTCAATATTGTTATATATTATAGTAAAACAAATCCTTAAAGAGGTGTATACCACATATTATACACACATCAAAATCTTTATGCTAAACAGAACAAAAAATTTCAAAACTGCTATTGCTTCCTAGTCCAATATTGATAAGAATTACAGTAATCCACTTGTTTCACAAAATTAAATTAACAATCTTTTCTCAATGTTAATCTATGCCTTTTCTTTTGATGTCATGCATTTTTTATCAAGTTGTACATCAGCAAGTATTCACTTTGGTCATTCTTAAGCAAATCATTGGATTTGTAATTTAAGAAAAGGTTGTATAAAACTAGTTTTTTTTAAAAAAAATATATGTGTGTATAAGTAATTGTTGTATGCTGCCCAAAGTCACTGTGATAGTTCCTTAGCCACCAGATTTGACAATGAGGAAGAGCCAGCTCTGGGGATATTTGACAGGAATTATGGGGAACACCAGGGGGACATAGAAGGCTCTGTGGCAGGTTTGGATGGTCTAGATGAGGCTATGTTAAGAATGTCAGGAGAATCCAGAAGAGTGGCCAAATGTCTTCACTGCCAGCTGCATAGGCAGGAGAGATGCAGCTACAGCCAATTAATGGGAATGACCACTGGCCACATCGACTAGAGAAGAGGCACAGCTGCAACTGATCAATGGAAAAGAGGAAAAATTCCACCCTTGTAAGGTCTTCAAGAGCTGAATGGAGGGAGATACAACAGAGGTCAGTGATGCAACTGGCAAGAAGGCAGCATTGCCTCTCCTAATGAGGAATGCTGGTTGGTACCTATTTACTTTGGTGTTTGGGGCAGAGACAACCTTGGGGCAGATTCAGATCCTGAATCTGTGGAGGATGAGCAGGAGCTGGGGCTGACAGAGGTCAAGGGGATGGCCTCACTGGCTTCGGAGGAATATGGGGAGGAGATGGACAAGGCAGCCCTGGGCTCCTCAGGACTGGGACACATTGCCAGCAGGGAGGAATGGGGACAGGACAACTGAGAGGGCATTTGCAGGACTGCTTGCTTCTTCCTTGCTTCATGGACTCATTTCTTATTACTTGCTTCATGGATTTATTTCCTTGTTCCTTTGCCTTTCTGGACTTCTTGCTTTGAAGCCATTATGCTAACAGTATTTTGCTGGACTACTCATAGCCAGGGGCTGCTGTGTGTGTCTGTGAGCACTTTACTCCAGGACTTGCATAATGTGGGAGCATTTGGGGGAAAGTTGGAGCATTAAAGGGGAGTTTGAACTCTTAGCTGGCTGTGTGGCCTCCATGCCTTGTCCCGGGTCATCACACAACATTCACAATCCATCCATCTGTGAACTCACTTGATTTGCTGCCTTGAATTGATTGAGACCATGTTGCCATAGTTGTGCATTGAACCCATTGATACCAAGCTACCTTCATCAGGCGTTGAATGTAGTGAGATCATGTTACAATTGTCTTTTCTTGAACCTACTGAAGTCAAGTTGCCTTCCTTGTGCCTTAAATTCATCAAGACTGTGTTGTTTTTGTTGTGCCTTGAACCTATTAACCCAAGCTGCCTTCAGCATGCCTGGAGCCTGCAGGAGCCATGTGATTTTCGGTGCTCTTGAGGGAAACTGCATTTGTCTTGGTGAAGTCTTGAACGCTAAGTATTGCGGGCTGTTATCCTTCAAGTATCATTCCTATGCCTTAGGTACAGAAGAGATTGCCTTTGCTACAAGAAGATCATTTGGAACAGACTTTAAAAGACTACTCATATGACATTGGGACCTGGGGAAAGTCTTCAGGGTTGGTGCTATCAAATAAACATGCTTACTCCTCTCATGCTCTGTGTGGATGTGGATTGGGACAGGACAGTCACTTTGTGAGGGATTAGTGGCCATATATATTTTATAGATAAATAATCGCCACCCCCAATTTTAATGGCATGAACCAAAGATACAGCATCATCTACTCAAGGCAAAAAAACCAACTAGTATGGAAAATTAACATTCATATTGCTTTCTTTTAGGGAAAATAAGAACTATCCCCAAACTCCTTTTTGTGGAGAGGGTTTACCCACATTATAATTACCAAAATCATTGGAAGAATTTCCCATTATTTTAAAGTCCAACACATAATACAATGTAATAACATAACACAACTTAACATAGCTTAGTTGAAAAAATAAAGAAACAAGAAGATTTTAATACCACCTAATCAGCAATATATAAAGTGTGAACTGGAGTGTAATATTACAAAAACAGATGGTACAAGGCATCCAAATAATTTTCCCCCATTTTTTTAGATATTTAGATGTTTCTTAATAAATTATTTCAGTTTCTCTTGATAACTAGAACATTACTTTAACATTTGTTAGAGTATTAAAATCACAAGTAATATTCTTAAATTATATTGTATCAAGATGCTGGGAAGAAATACATATTTTTACCACTAAACATTCTCATTTTACTATTTTAAAATTGGAGAAATTGCTAAAATGTTTCAAGATATTTTAATTCTTGCTGATTGAGATTTACTATTTAAAGTAGGCTGTCTTGAGTCAGGCTTGGCTCCTGATGAGTACATCCATATAATCCTTCCTTGGTAGTGTTGTGGAAGTTATGTCCCATTGCCATTTTACCAGGATATTTTTCTATTTCTTGGATTACTCAATAGCCCTGAAATTCCAAACAGCCCCATTTGTCTCCATAGCTCCAAAAGGTTCCATTTTCATCTACACTTTCTTCTATATCTATCTTGATGAATGATCAGCTGATTCTGCATCCATTAATTTGTAACTTGTTTAGCTTCAGGGTTGCACATGTTTATTTGATGACTTTGTGGGATACAGAGTGATGGGTTGATGGACAAAAATTATTTGTACTTGCTTAGGTTTTTTTCATATTTAGATTATTGCTATAATCTCCTGGTAGGTGATCCTAATTTGTCTTGACCCTTTATCCTAGTTCAGAATAGTAGTGCCATTCAAACTGTAACTGGACCTTGTATATTCTTCCCATGTTTTGTTACACAGCAAAGTGCTGATTCCCAATTTAAAGGCAGAGCCCAGAGTCCCCTGGTTACAACCCCCACTCTCACTTATCTGCATTATTTCTTTCTAAAATTCTGTCTTTCCTTATGCTGCCTAGGCAGGCAAGGATATTGTTTCTATTCTTCACTTCAGGGTCGTTCTATCCTTAATTTTTAAGGAAGATTTACAGGGAAGGATAAGAATACTCCTAATTAGCAATATTCCACAAGAATTAATTACTTAATTTATCTATCAGATATATATGGCCACTTACCTATAATATAGGGCTCTGGGGGCTTATGATATTAAAATATAAAAAAACATTAAAAACATACAATCCTAAAAACATACAAATCCTAACATTTGACATAACCAGAAGAAGGACTTTGTCACACATTAGAGTCCTAGGCTGGAGCATAGAGCCAAGTCTTTTCAAAGGGAACAGAAGGGTTGGAATTAGGTGTATAGGGATAGGGATAAATTTTTCCTTTTATTTTGCACAAATAATCTCTGCAAAATCCTACTACTTATAAAGAAGAAAACAGTAGAATTATTTTACTATTTACGATGATTCCATTCTCTCCCGCTTTCACCAAAGTTTTTCTTTTTAAAAAAAGATAGTAACAGCAAGATGGATTATTCCAATAACAACAAGTTCTTTCAGATAATCAACATATCAATTGTAATTTGCTGTGCTGAAGACAAAGCGGTCATTCCTTTGCTTTATAGGTTCCCCATACAATTATTTTATTGAACATATTAAGTTTCATTCTGCCAGTGTTTATAATATTCTTGGATATCCTGAAGAATCTCTAATCTCTGAATTCTTTAATTATTGAATTATCACATACACACAAATGGATTAATGAAAATATTGTGGAACTGAAGCAACTTTTAATCAGCAGACTGACTGCACAAGTCAAAAAGAGGGATGTGAAAGTATTTACAGACCCCTCACATCCTGGACATAAACTGTTTCACCTCCTTCCCTCAAAATGACGCTATAGAGCACTGAACACCAGAACAAACTAGACACAAGAACAGTTTTTTCTTGAATGCCATCACTCTGCTAAACAAATACTCAACACTGTCCAACTATTTATAAAGTCTGCACTACTATTACTATTAAACTTCTCATCACTCCTTATCACCTATCCCCTCCCACTTGTGACTGTATGACTGTAATTTTATCACTTGTATCCTTACTATTTATATTGACTGTTTCCTAGTATGATTTGATGGCTTATTGTACCCTATAACTATCATTAAGTGTTGTACCTTATGATTCTTGACGAATGTATCTTTTCTTTTTTGTATACGGAGAGTATTTGCACCAAGACAAATTCTTTGTGTGTCCAACCACACTTGGCCAATAAAGAATTCTATTATATTATATTATGCAGGAATCCAAATTAAAGTATTCATGATAGGTAACAGTTCAGTTTCTGCTTGAACAGATCCAGTAAGGAACAGCTCAGCAATTTTCCGGGGAATTGGTTTAACTGTTGAGCTACTTTTAATGCTTTCCCAATATTCAGTCAGAATTCCTATAACTAAAGCCATCATTTTGCATCCTGTCTTCTAGAATGTTAAAGGATAAATTTTGGTCTTCAGCGAGACATTATTTCAAGTGAAAGAATGGCACATATTCACTCAGTCATCACACATTAAGCATTCCAGGTTCTTTATGTCTTTTCATAGGACTTCATAGTTTTAATAGGTCTGTGAGGTGCCCAAGTATGTCTCAAGGAGACACTTTACATCATGACATAGAAATGAGGAGATTCACCTCACAGAGGAACTACTCTCATTCCAACAGGCATTTTCATGAATTTTCATTATTAGATATGTATAACATCCATTAGAAATCTAAAGAAAGGGAGCTTCCGGCAGTGATGCCAAGATGAAAGGGTGAAGGGAGAGCGGTCTCCATCTCTGGATCCCAGTTTTTCACTTTTGGGGACCTTTCAGGGTGTGAGGAGCCTGGAGAGCCAAGCGGAGAAGAGGGGAAGCCTGGAAGACGGTGAAGTGAAACATGATCGCCAGCCGGCAAGAAGGGAAACCCCTGAAAACCCGAAGTGAAAGTGTCTGTCATTTTATCATGGCAGATCCGAGGCCCTGGCTGAACTGTGAATGAGGAGGAAGTGAGAAGATTATCAACAGAAAGTGTCATTGAAGTTAAAATCCCAAAGTTGCAACTGTGATGATTTGCCAAAAGTAAGTTTGAATTTGTTTCTGAGGAAAAAAGAGCTCCGGTGAGGGGGAAGTAACACCATAGTACAGGCAATGAGACAGTAAGAGCTGTGATTCAGCACTTTTTACAAACAGAAAGAGACTGGAGGAGAGGGGGTATAACTTGGAAGTGAATAGTTCTAGGAAGCTGAAAGGTGGAGATTGAAATAAGATGAGAACTGGTGGAGGAGGTGGTGAAAAGAAGGTGATAAGAGAAAGACGATTGACTTCTCTCTACTTCTTGGACAGAGGGCGATTACAAGATCAACGTGGCGAGTGGAGAAGGAGAAAGTGAACTCCGATCAGGACATGAGAACGATATGAAGGAAAGAAAAGAAAGTCTTGGAAGGAAGGAGGAGGTGAAGTGGAGGTGGAGAGACACTGAAAGGATCAGAAGGAAAGTAAGGATGACAAAGGTGAGAAAGGCGAGACACGGAGAAAGGAGTGACTGAGCGGTTTTCAAGCGGAAAGAGATGGCAGGACATTAAGGGGAGTGGAGAAGAAGAAAATTTGACAGAGAGTGGGCTGAAAGAAATGATGAAGGAGGATTGGAAAGAAACGGAGAAGATACGAGTGGAGTCATAAAGAGAGAGACTTGGAGGGAGTAGTAGAAAGACAAAGGAGAAGAGAGGAGAGTGGAAAACAGTTCGGACTGAGACGGTGAGATTGGAGAGAAAAGAAAAGGAAATCTTTGAGTGAGGTGTATGAACTGTAAACTTTAAAGATAGCAAAATAGGCTGGTATTGAAATATAAGTTTGATTTATATGATTAACATGATCTGTATGACCTGTATGATTTGAATGTATTTGTCTATTAGAGCACTGTCTTAAGGAGATTGTGGGTATAAAAAATCAAAAAGGAGGCTTTCTCCTTCTTTAATTTGAAATAACTTGATGGTATAGTTATCTTGACTAAATAGGATTATTGGGTTAAGGAACGTAGTGATAAATAATTTTAGAGTAGGATGTTAAAAGTTTAAGAAGAATATATATTGTTGTGAGCATAGAGAATCTAAACCTCTTTTATTGTATAAAGGAGAAACTACAATACATTGTGTATAGAAAGAAATAGAAAATGGGTGTTGTGGTAATATATTTTATTAATCATTTTCTGTAAGTCCTTTGTACAGCCATTTCGCATAGATCTAGGGATTTGCAGACACTCCTGGTGCGGGCAGGATTGCCTTTGCAATGGGTGTTTCGTCCTGTTTTGATCTGCGAGCTTAGAAGGACCAGGAATATAGGTGAAGGTTCAAGGTACACAGCAGAGACGTTCCCATGGGACTTTCCGTGCCTGTATGTTCTCATGGGACTTTCCACAGCTGTTTGTTCTCATTCTGTTGAGGTCATTGTTTTTGATTCTGTACTTTCGATTTCTTTCTTAAATAAATACTGCTACCTGAGTTCGCTCGGGGCTGGCATTTGCTCAGACGTTTCCCTGCGTCTCATTTCAAGTGCCAGACCACCACAGGTGTTTGAGTAAGAGATATAGAGATACATGTAGATATAGATCTTTCAAATGATAAATACCTGGCTACTGGATTACTGCTCTAAGTTAAAAGTGAATTAAGAAATTAAAAAGGGGGCCTTTTTGTCTTTCTTTCTCTATTGGGGTGATATTTGAGGTTATAATTACTTTGATTAAATATTGTATATTGAACTAAGGAAATATAGTGATAAATTACAATATTAAGAGATTAAGAGATAAAGGGGAGAATATATTTAGGTAATTATATATAAATGGAAATTAGATTCCCCCTTTTATTATAAATAAAAGGAAAAAAAGAATAAATTTTAATACTTTGTGCATAAGGAAAGGCAGGTGGGCTTTGTCTGAGTAGGATATTGTTAGATATATAGTGATATTGACCTTGAGATAGAGAAAGGGATAATAAGTGGTGCTAATTCTATATAATTATAATAAAGAGATTTGAAAAGAAGAATAAATTGAAAGTAAGAGATTAGTTTAAAATATATTGTAAAGGAGATAATAAAATAGGTAGAAACAAATAGAGCTTGAAAATAAGACAAGGGCCATGACATCAGCCTGGAGAATGGCAAAGAAGACAACATCTGGTCCAACATTGACAATTATATCACCTGCGGGTCAAAAGGCAATTGAAGGAATGTCAGGGGCAGAAAATGGGCGTTGGTTCTTACCTGACACGCCATTTCTAGTCAAGCTGTGTAGAGCATCCAGAGAGTGGGAGGTGCTCTAGTCTTCACCAATTGCAGGCTGAGCTATAATTGAGGAACACTCCTCCCCACCACATGGCTTCTCCATGCATTCCCCAGTTTTTACGAAGACGAGAAGACAAACAACTATCCCCTTATCTTAACTATAAACAACACTTAACTACAAAAACAATATGAATCGTTGGCTGAAACAGGATTCCCCACCAGACGGACCAAATAGGGTGGGGCTGGATGCTCTACGCAGCTCGACTACAAATGGCATGTCAGGTAAGAACCAACGCCCATTCTCAATCGAGCTGCTCCGAGCATCCAGAGAGTGGGACATACCAAAGCATGGCCTGTCCTACGGGGGGGACTCCGTCTGGCTCGGAGCATGTTCTGGATCTCTCACCACTTGCTGAAGGACTCGTCTGCCAAAGGAGGCTTCTGCCGAGGCAAAAACATCGATTTTATAATGGCGAATAAATGGAGATGGAGACGACCAGGTAGCCGCTCTGCAAATATCATGAATAGGAGCCTGAGTAGCCCAGGCTGCAAAAGTAGCAGCACTCCTTGTAGAGTGAGTGGTTACTCCACTGGGAACAGGAAGCGCCTGTGACAAATAGGCCTTGGATATTGTAGCTCTAATCCAACGGCCAACAGTAGATGGGGAAACTTTGCAGCCCAGCGTCTTTGGTTGAAAAGATAAAAACAAAGCCTCCGACCTCCTGATAGGCTGAGTGCGACTGATATAGATACGGAGCACCCGTCTAACATCGAGAGTATGCCACTGCCTTTCTCTCTCTTGAGAAGGTCTTGGACAAAAGTTAGGAAGGACAAGCTCCTGTGATCTGTGAAAGGCTGAGTTTATCTTGGGCATGAAGGAGGGATCTGGCCGCAGGACCACATGATCAGCGTGGAAAACGCATAACTCCTTTCTAACGGATAGAGCTGCTATTTCAGATATCCGATGAGCCGATGTAATTGCCACAAGAAAAACCACCTTGAGCGTGAGGAGTTGGAGTGACGTCTCTCTTAGAGGTTCAAAGGGAGGCTTAGTCAACGCCGAGAGAACCTTGTTGAGGTCCCAGGTTGGGTATCTGTGAACTACTGGAGGGTGCAAATTAGTGGCACCTCTAAGAAAAACTCTAATGCGAGGGTGGTGGGAAAGCGGGCCAGACAGGTTGCCAGAGATAACCGTAGATAGGGCCGCCACCTGCCTTCTTAAAGTATTGGGGGAAAGACCTTTCGCCAATCCTTCTTGTAAAAAGGCCAGAATTTGTGCGATTGATGGAGAGATCGGATTAATGTGTAACTTGTGGCACCACTTACAAAATATGTTCCAGGTGGCATTGTATATGCGAGTGGTTGAAGGCCGCCTGGCTGCCAGAATAGTGTTGATGACCAGATCGGACATACCTTCCTTCTTTAAACGGTCCCGCTCAACCTCCAAACGGTCAGCTGAAGCCATTGTGGATTCGGATGCTGAAGAGGTCCCTGGGACAGCGAGATCTTGTCCGGTGGAATCCTCCAAGGAGGAGTCACTGACAGGTTGCAAAGGTCCGCAAACCAGGGTCTCCTGGGCCAATATGGGACCACCAGAAGAAGTTCCGCTTTCTCGAGGATTACCTTTTGGATCACCTTGGGCAGCAGCGGTAGGGGGGGAAAGCGTAAAGGAGCCCTGTGGGCCAAGGACAACGCAGGGCATCGTGGTTCTCGGCCCCCTGGGTGGGGTACTGGGAGAAAAACCTCGGTGTCTGGGCATTGGATGGGGATGCAAACAGGTCCACTAGCGGTAACCCGAACTCCCTGAGGCTTCCCGAAAAAGGGAAGGATGCAAGCGCCATTTGGACTGGTCGGCGACGGTTCTGCTCAACCAGTCTGCCTGAACATTGGAGGCCCCTGAGATGTGCTCCGCCTTTATGGATAGCAGATTGGCCTCCGCCCATCCACAGATCCGTTCGGCCTCTTTCATGAGCCTGATGGAGTGAGTGCCCCCCTGCCGGTTGATGTGGGCCTTGGTCGTAGTGTTGTCCGTCAAGACCAAGACGTGATGCCCTCGAACTTGAGGAAGAAAGGTGCGTAATGCCAGATATACTGCATGGAGCTCTAACCAATTTATGCTGCAAGAGTGCTCGGTTACTGACCAGGTTCCTTGAGCTGACAGCGAACGAAGGTGGGCCCCCCAACCTGTTAGGCTGGCGTCTGTTGTGAGGGTGACCCTCTGGGGTTCTTTGAATGGATGTCCTTTGTTGGTAGTGGGTCTGGTCCACTAGAGTAGCGAGGTGAGAACCTTTGGAGGGATCCTTACTACGAATCTTGAATTGCTCCTTCTTGAGCGTTGATAAGGTAGCAGGAACCATTGAAGGGACCTGGAATGAAATCGGGCCCAGGGAACAATGGATATACATGAGATCATTTTCCCAAGCAATTTAGATAGGTCCAGCAATGAAGCTTTCTTTGCCCGCCTGATGGCCTTAATTGATTTTTGAATGCTAGCAAACCTTTCCGGGGAGAGGAAAACCTTTCTCTCAACTGAATCCATCACTGCCCCTAAATGAACTATTCGAGTGGAAGGGGTAAGCTGGCTCTTTTCCCAATTTACAAGGAAACCATGATCCTGAAGTACCGAAAGAGTGGTTCTGGTGTCCCTCTCAGCTTGGCTTTGGGTTGGAGAAAGAATGAGAATGTCGTCAAGATAGCAGTAAATACGGACAGGGAGTTGTCTGAGGTGAGCTGCTAAGGCTGCCAAAACCTTGATGAAGGTCCTGGTAGCCGAGGCTAACCCAAAGGGAAGGGCTATATATTGATAATGACAGCCATTGTAATAAAATCTCAGATATCTAGAAAAGGAAGGGTGAATGGGTATATGAAGATAAGCCTCAGATAGGTCAATGGAAGTGAGCCAGTCTCCTTCCCTGGTGCCCTGTAGGATGGACTGAAGGGTATGCATTTTGAATTTATGACGAACAATATAACGATTGAGCCTTTTTAAATCCAAAATGGGCCTCCAACCCCCAGAGTGCTTAGGGACTAGAAAGAGGAGGGAATAGAATCGTTGAGAAGGTGGCACGGGCTGTATGGCCTTAATATCCAACAGATGTTTAATGGCGGTCTCTAGGAGAACGCGCTTGGTATGATCCCTGGAAATGGGAGAAACCATGAAGTGTTTGGGTGGAAGGACTTGGAACTGAAGGGAAAAACCAAATTGGACCGTGTCTTTAACCCAAGCATCAGACATAGATGCTTCCCACTGGCTCGCAAAGAATTTAAGATGACCGCCAATGGGCAAGGGGGCTGAAAACCTATCTTGACGGCGGGAGTCTTACCTGCTGAACCCCGGAAGGGTCTCCTGTAACTACCCCCGGGACCTCTCCCTGAATCGCCCGGTCTCGATAGGCTGGGCGAAGGTTGGAGATCTCTGATAACGGGAGAGAAGGGAGTTTGAAAGGGGGCGGAAGGAGCCCCTTCGAAAGGGCTGAGAGGATCTGGGCTCTTGCCTATGAAAAAGAGCCGGAAGAAATTTCTTTTTGTTCCGGCTCTCCATCAACAGTGGTTCCAGGGCCGGACCAAATAATTTATTTCCCGAGATGGGAGCTGAGGCCAGTTTCAACTTGTTTTTAATGTCGGCCTGCCAATGCCTAAGCCAAAGCAGCCGTCGGGCCATAACATGAGAGGATATGGCCCGAGAGGAAAACTTCACCAAGTGAAAATTTGCATCGGCCGCAAACTCAGCTGCTGCTGGTAGTTTTGCAATATCTTGATGGGCCCTAGTATTAGATGGAGAAACATGCTGTTTCAGCTGTCGAAGCCACCTAATAGACAACCTAGTAAAAAAGGATGAGGTGGTGGCAGACCGAATGGCCCAAGCATCAAACTGGTGCGCCCATCGCAGCGCCATCTCCACCTTCTTGTCCTCCGGCCTTAAGGCTTCCAGAGCGTCTGTGGGGTTCGATGAGGATGCCAGTCTGATAATGGGGTCATCCACCTCGGGGATGTTTAGCATGGTGGAGAAGTCTGCGTCGAGATTAAAAAATCTCTTGTCCTGCCCAGAGTGGGCGGAGGGGAGACCGGAAGAGGCTAACTGTTTCTCCACTAGATCAGAGAAGATTGGAGGGACTGGCACAACTTTGGCCTCCACCGCTGTCTGTCTGAAAATGGCACCCTCTGGGGCCCCAGAGGCTGCTGGCGAGGAATCAGAAGATGACTGGGGAGTTAGGCCTGAGATATTCTTTGCTTTGAACAGCAAAGACTTGAATAAATGAGGTTTGAACAGGCCTACAAGGGAGGGCTGGTCGGGGGAGATGCCTTCATCCTCCGACATGTCCCCTTCCAACTGCTCCACTTCGGAGAAGGGCTCAGAATAATGGAGGGACCCCTCTCTGACCCTTCCTCTGCCCCGTAGGGTGCAAAGGCCATATCCTCTTCCTCGTCCTCCTCTTCCTCCCCTTCTGGAAAGGGAGGGTCCCCTTGGGAAGGTACCTGTCTGTGGAGAGTCACCGGTCTGGGTAGAGGTTCTCTGGAGGCAGAATCAATCTCGGGAGCCATTGCTTGAGAGGCTGTCTTGGACAACTGTTGCATACCTTCCGCGATCCCCTGGTGGATGGCAAGCTGCATCCATTCCTTAACGCTGTCAGGAATGACACTAGTTGAAGGGTCTTCTGGGCGAAGGCCAGCAGCGGTTGGGGTGAAGGTCGCCTCTGAAGTTCGAGTGGCCCGGGGGCTCTGGACAGGTGTGTTGTGCCTGGAAAGAGAAGGTTGTTCTGGCAAAGGGGGAGGTTGGTTAAGAGGTAGAGGGAATAGAAGCTGGAATTACAGAATGAGAGTCCCTGGAGCGCCTATCAAACTCCTTTTCCAGAGCTCTGTGGCGCCTTAGGTTGTCCCTTTCAGAGGCTGCGGAAGGTTCCCTTTTGCGCAGATGGTGAGTTTTAGACTTAGCCTTTAAGGAAGGCCCTCTGGGATTTTCCTCTGCCATTACAAACAAAAGGTACAATAAATATGAAGGCGGTTGGCACGCCTAGGAATGCGGTCCACAATGGGAGCTGGGTATCCTATAGTTGAGCCACGTCCCGCTTTTGGAATTTTTTTTAGATACCGATATATATATATATTTTATTTTTATTTTATTTTTTATTATTATTATTATTTTGTAAAAGGGAAAAAAAACACCCCTAAGGTATACAATAAAAACTACACCAAAAAAAGGTAACTAAATTATTAATAAAATATAAATGCTCTCTTTTTTTTTTTTAAATAAAAAACCAATTTAACCAAATGAACGCTGAGGCCAAACTTTAAACACGAAAAAATACTCCAGGAAAGAAATCTGTAAAGGCCTCTGAGGCTGCCTCCCAATAACCTGGGAAGTAGGTGCCTGTCTTCGCCTCTGAGCAGGCTGCGGAATGCCAACAATGAAGGCAATGTGCCAACAGAGCACAAGGCCACAACACCCCTTCTAAAATAAAGGCTCCCACAGGCCAGTGGGACCTGCTATGGGGCTCTATCCACGTCGCAGCAATTCGATGCCTTGGGCAAAATGGCGTCCGCCACGAGGCGCGCCTAAAAAGGCCACCGGGCTGGACGCAAGGCTCAGAGACGGAATAGCCCTTAAGAAAAAAAGGCAGTCAGCTAAAAGAATTGAACTGAACAAATGAGGGCTAGGAAAAGGCGTTCGTGGGGGGAAGACACAACGCGCGCTAAGGAGAGCGTGATCGCAAGCCGCTGCTTAAAAGCAGGAACGGCTTGAAATGGCAGGAAAGAGGGAAGGGGGGGTGGGGGGAGCAAAGGCTCTAAAACCCCTCTATCTCCCCCCGAGGGGCGAAACTTCACTCCTTTACTCACAACTAAAACCCAAAAGCGCAGGGACCAAGGAAAGAAGCCAAAACGAAACGATCAAACCTGAAAATGAAACAGAAATCCTGAAACGGCCAAGGAGAATGATCTATAGCTGCCTGTCTCTTGTGAGGCTGAGCTAAAAACTGGGGAATGCATGGAGAAGCCACGTGGTGGGGAGGAGCGTTCCTCAATTAGAGCTCAGCCTGCAATTGGTGAAGACTAGAGCACCTCCCACTCTCTGGATGCTCGGAGCAGCTCGATTGAGAAACAAACTGTCGCCAATATGCAAACAATACAGCCTTCGTTAATGACCATTCAAGAAACCATGCTTAAAATGCAAGAACAACAGATAAAAATGCAAGAGAATATTTTGCAAAATCATATGGAATTGAAAGGCAATATTAATAAATTAGAAGACAAAGTTGATACCATACAGCAAACAATGCAAAAGAACGAGCAGAAACTAGAAGAGGTGGAACTTAGAACAGTACGAAATGAAAAGAAACTGGAACTAATGGACAACAGGATGATGACAATAAGTAAAAGATTAGAAGAACAGATTATCCACCGAGAGATGGACCGCGCTGCCTATTACTTGAGGTTTCAAAATATCATTGAAAGTAGAGATGAAGATCTGAATGTTCTTATGGCAGAATTACTTGCGCCAGCTTTACAAAGGGAGACCCAAGAGATCCTGCTAGAAATCAACGAGGCCTATAGAGTTCAAATGAGTTACGCTCGACGTAACAGGTTACCTGGGGAAGTCCACATGCGATTTGCCAGGAAACAAGTACATGACATAATATACAAGATAATGCAAGATGAACCTTTGGTTTATAAAGATAAAGAAGTGCAAACCCTGAAGCAGGTTCCCAAGAAGGTGCGTGAACAGAGAAAAGACTATAAGTTTTTGGCAACACAACTTATCCAGAAGAATAGAATGTTTCAATGGTTAATTCCAGAAGGCTTGTTGGTAACATGGCAGGAAAAGAGGATCAGGATAGATAACTTAGACAAGGCGCAAGATTTCTGTGAGCAGATTGGAAGAACAGAAAAAGAAAGCAGCGGTAGAGAGGAGCTAGAGACAGAAAGCCAAGAAGAAGAACAACAGCAAGATATAGGAGGCCTAGAACAAGAAGAAGAGAACAAGGAGGAGATGGAAGGAAGAAGATTAAGAACACGCCCACAAAGAGAGACTAGAATTAACAGAAGACAGATAATATCCCACAAGTAGAAAGACTGAAACGGAAACGAAGCTATTATCATTAAACATAAATGGTCTAAACTGACCCATTAAAACGAAACAGATACTATCTAGATTAGCCAAACAGAAATTAGAAATAGTATGCTTGCAAGAAGTTCATATTAAAAAACAATTCTGAAAATGTTTAGAATATCCTAAATTAGGAAGGTTATTTGTAGCCCTGGCAGATCAAAAACAGAAAGGGATAGCGGTATATGTTAAAAAAAAATTAAGGCTACCGCCTTAATTATATGTAGACCCACAAGGGTGAATTTTGATACTTGAACTAGAATTAGGGTACAAGCCAATGTTATTAGTTACATTTTATGCACTGAATGACAACCAAAGTCAATTCTATAAGGATTTACATGAGAGAATCATTGAGATGGGACAAGATAATGTATGCATTGTGGGAGATCTTAATGAGGTAGTAGATATAAGGAAGGATTATTTTAGTAATGCAAAGACCAAAAGAAAAGGAAAATTTTGCCCAGATCCTTTTTCAATATGACACAGGAACTAAATTTGATAGATCAATGGAGGAGAATAAATTTGGGGAAAAAAGAATTCACGTTCTACTCTAACCCACACAAATCGTGGTCTAGATTAGACATGGCGTGGATGAACGCAGAACTAGGAAACCAACTAGATTTGATAGAGATTACGACAAATGTATGGGCTGATCATAACCGATTAAAAATAACTTGGAAAGGAAGGAAAAGGAAAAGTAGAAGCTGGATACTTAATTCCCAAATTTTAAAGGAGAAAGATTTTGTAGAGAAAATTAAGAAAGAAATGGAACTTTTTTTTAAAGAAAAATACAGTGGCGCAAACATCATTACAGAATTTATGGGATACAGCAAAGGCAGTCTTGAGGGGGCTGGTAACAGCATATACAGCGAAAAGGAATAAGGAAAGATGGCAAAATCAGAATTACAGGGGAGATTAAAGACCTAGAAAGTAGATTACAAAAAAAACCACAAGATGAAAATTTGAGGAGAGAGATGATTCTTACTAGGTATAAATTGAACCTTATAAATCAGGAAGAGAGTTAAAGAGATGAAAAGGGCAAAACAGAATTTTTTTGAACATGCAAATAAACCAGGGAGCCCATAAATTAAGATTAGAAAGAGAAAGAAGGTTGATACAAGAATTGGAGGATGATGATGGAAAATTAGAATACTGAATGACTGAGAAAAAGAAAATAGTACAAAAATATTTTGAACAATTATATAGGGAGGATGGAATAAACCCTGAGAATATAGAACAATATTTGAAAAGGAAAGGTCTCCCAGAAATTAGAGAGGAATGGAAAGAGATATTAAATAAAGAAATAACGGTGATGGAATTGAAAAGGGCAGTTGAAAGGCAGAAAGATAATAAGACACCAGGGCCGGATGGTCTTCCAGCGGAATTGTACAAATATGTTTATGAATGTCTTGAACCAGTGATGTTAGATGTGTACAATGAGGTATTAGACTTTGCTAAATTACCCAATTCATGGAGAGAAGCTAATATCTCACTAATTCCTAAAGAAGATTTAGATCAAAAACAGATTAAAAATTATAGACCAATCTCACTCCTGAATGCAGAGTATAAAATATTCGCAACAATAATGTCAGAAAGACTAAAAATTATATTAAATGGACTTATTCATATTGACCAGAATGGTTTACTACCTTCTAGACAGATAAGGAACAATATAAGGATAGTATTAAACATATTAGAATATTATGAGGCCCACCCGGGAAAGCAGGCAGCATTGATTTTCTTGGATGCTCAGAAGGCCTTTGACAATCTTAGCTGGCAGTTCTTGATCCAACAGGTCGAAATTATGGGATTTGGATCTAAATTCAAGAAAATGATTGGCACAATTTATTCGAACCAAAAAGCTAGGGTAATTATAAATGGGGAGATTAGGAAAAAAAGAAAATGATTGAAAACTAACAACAGTCTATGGTTCCTTGTTTGTTATCAATATTGGTGATATATTTACAAATACATCTTATTGCGAATATATAATTACAACCTCTTTTACATTTTACGTTGTTTACTAATATATTTTCTATTTTGGTTCTATCCAGTCACACCAGCATTCCCAGCTTCTATAATATTCTTATGTTTCTTTTTCCTTAAGTACTAAGGTTAACTTGTCCATCTCTGCACAGGCTGTTATCTTCTGAATAACCATTTCCTCTGTTGGAATATCTGCTTGTTTCCAACACTGTGCAAAGGTAACTCTGGCTGCAGTGAGAATATGCAGTATTATATATTTGACATTTTTAGAAATTTGTCTATTAAATATCCCCAATAGGAAGAATTCTGGTTTTAATTCAATTTGCTCCGCCGTCATTTCCTCTAACCATTTTTTTATTCTATGCCAGTATCTCTGGGCTTCAGTGCAGGACCACCACATGTGAAAGAATGTTCCCTGTTCCTTTTTACATTTCCAGCAATTCAGATTCATGTTAGGAGACATTTTCGCTATTCTCGAGGGTGAGAGATGCCATCTATAAAACATTTTATAGGTATTTTCTTTATATGCTGCTGATTTTGTAATTTTATTATTCCTTGTCCAAACCTTTTCCCATTCTAATAATGTAATGCTACGTCCTATGTTTCTGCTCCAAGCTATCATGTTGCCTTTGACTACTTCCTCTTCTAATTCCATCTCTAATAAATAATTATAAAATTCAGTTATATGTATTTTTTTAATCTGGACCTAATAGAATTTTATCTAATTGTTATGCCTTGTATAAATTCCAAAATTTTTCTTGTCCTGGCTATATTTATTTTGAATTTGCAAATAAGCCCACCGGTCTACTTGTAGCCCTTGTTCTTGGAGATCTTGCCATGATTTTAAAGTTCCTTGCACATCAAGAAGGTCTTTGTATTTTATCATTTTATTAAGATCAAGATCTTTGGATGTATCATCGCCTCCATCATTGAGATCCAGATTGGGATTTTTGAATAATGTTTTTTTTTATTTTGTTCCAATTAGCCAATAAGGAATCTCTAATTATATGTCTGTGGAAATACTTCTGCTTAATTTTTTTCAGTGTCCCATAAAAATGTGTGCCATCCCCTCTGTAAATCATGGCCTTCTAAAAATAAGATCCTTTTATTCGACAGATTTACCCACTTCTTCAACCAAAGTAAGGAGGCTGCACTGTAGCATAATTCCCAATTTGGGAGTGCCATACCTCCCCTGCTCTTCATATCTTGCATTGCCTTTAGGTTTATCCTCGGTTTTTCCCTTGCCAGATAAATTTGGTAATTATCTTGTTAAGTCCCACGAAGTAATTTTTATGTATTTTTATTGGTATTGTTTGGAATAAGTAAATAAATTTAGGCGGAATATTCATTTTTATAGTGGCAATCCTCCCTAATAAGGAGATTTGCAATTTAACCCATATCTCTAAATCTTTTTTGACTTGCTGTAATAATTTATTATAATTATTTTCCATTAGAGTTTTGCATTGAGCCGTCAGCCAAATTCCTAAGTGTTTAACTTTTTTTTACTATTTGTAATCCCATTAGCCTTTCCAATTTTAGTTTTTGCTTTTCTGTTAAATTTTTAATTTCATTTTTCCCCTATTAATTTTAAATCCTTCAACTTCCCCAAATTGATCTAACTCTTTCAGTAATTCTTGACTTGTTTCAATTGGTTCTTCTATGAACAATACCATATCATCCGCAAATGACTGAAGTTTATATTCTTCTTTTTTAATTTTTAGTCCTTTTATTCCTGGGTTCTGTCTAATTCGTGTGAGCAATGTTTCCAAAGATAATATGAAGAGCAGAGGGGATAATGGACATCCTTGCCTGACTCCTTTCTCTATTTTTATTGAGTGCGTGTACTCTCCATTAATTATAATATTCGCCTTTTGTGAATCATAAATTGTAGTCATGATGTTTTCAAATT
Organism: Pseudonaja textilis; assembly: GCF_049901715.1. NCBI lineage: Eukaryota > Metazoa > Chordata > Lepidosauria > Squamata > Elapidae > Pseudonaja > Pseudonaja textilis. Next base: position 49,287,556 of record NC_142008.1, on the reverse strand, counting down.
TAGTGCCTAAATTCATATTGTAAATTTGTTGAATTAGAAATTGCTAATTTAGATTGTCAAAGGCCTTCTGTGCATCCAAGAATACAAGGGCTATTTGTTTTTCCGGATGGGCTTCGTAGTATTCCAAAACATTTAATAGTATTCTTAAATTGTTCCTAATTTGTCTATTAGAAAGAAATCCGTTTTAATCTTTATGTATATATTCATTCAATATTTTTTTCAATCTATTCGCTATAATTGTGGTAAATATTTTATAATCAGTATTTAACACGGAAATTGGTCTATAATTTTGTATATGTCGTAAATCTGAATCTTCTTTCGGAATCAACAATATCAGTGTCTCCTTCCATGATTCCGGCATTCTTGCTGCTAATAGGACCTCATTATATACTTCCACCATGAGTGGTCCTATTTGTTCTCCTATTTTCTTATAAAGTTCCCCTGGTATCCCGTCGGGTCCTGGGGTTTTATTGTTCTTTTGGTTTTCTATTGCTGCTTTTAACTCGGGCCACGTAATATCTCTAATTAACATTTCCTTCATCTCCTCCTTGATTATTTTATCTTTAGTAATACCCAAATAGTTTCTTATCATACCCTCATTTACCTCCTTCTTTTTATAAAGATCTTCAAAAAATTTACATTTCTTTTTTCTGTTCTATCCCTTGTTGGGCATCCCCATTCTCATCTATTAATTGGTAGATCAATCTTTTTTGTTTTTCTTTTTTAAGTTTATAGGCCAACCACCTTCCTGGTTTATTGGCCTGTTCAAAAAAATCTGTCTGGCTGTATTTAACTTTGAAACCATTCCTTCTTGTTCGATTAAATTTAATTTATGCTTAGTTATTATCATCTATTTTTTCAATTTGCAATCTTTTGGGGTGTTTTGCAGCTGAATGTCTAATTCTTTGATTCTTTGTTCTAATTTATTTTGTTGGGCATATTTTTCTTTATTTCTTTTAGCAGTGTATGTTATCGTTGTGCCTCTTATTATTGCCTTCACTGTATCCCAAATATTCTGTTTCCTAGTTGCCTCATTATTATTTTCTTTTAAAAGATAGTCTAATTCCTCATCAAGTTTATTCATAAATTCCTTCTCCTTAACTGTGTATTTAAGGTCCACCTTTTCCATGGTTTCTTCCTGCCTTTCTGAATGGGGTTGTGATCTGCCCATTCGTTTGGTAAAACTTCAATATCTTTTAATTCATTTACTAATTCACCATTCATCCACACCATATCGATTCATGTCCATGATTGGTGAGGATTGGAGTAAAATGTAAATTGCTTTTTCTCAGGGTTTAATTTCCTCCACGTCTATCAAATTTAGTTCAATCTTCATTTCTTCAAATGTTTTTGGTAGTTCTCTTTTTTTCTTCTCCCCCCCCACCCCCACCACTATGATCCTTCTGGTGGTCCACAATAGCATTGAAATCCCCCAAGATGCAAATATTCCTTTTATCTATTTCCACTAATTTCTCATGTAATTGTTTAAAAAATTCCTTTTGGTTATCGTTAGGGGCATAGATTACCACTAGTAGAATTGGAATTGATTTAATCCAAATTTGTAACACCAGAATTCTTCTATTGAGGTCTATCCAAATTGGCTCTGCTTTCATATCATCTTTCACATATACTGCCATCCCTTTCTTTTTCCTAAAATCTGCTGGCGACGTATACAAATTCCCTAGCTTGGGGCATTGTAGATACTTTTCTTCTTCCTTTCTTATATGAGTTTCCTGTAAACATATTATATCTGCATTTTGTTTAATTAATTTGGTTAATATTCTTTTCCTTTTTATCCTAAAGTTTAGGTCATTTATGTTAATTGATAGTATTTTCTTTTCTTCATCCATCACCTAATTGACTCTTGCTCTTTGTCTTGTAGTTACTCCTGTCTCTCTTTGTGGCTGATTGTGCTTCTTCGGTTCTTCTCTCTCTTGATGTTGTTTATTTTTCTAATTCCAATAATTCCCATCTCTATTTTTTTTTGTAGTCTTGGTCGTCTTGCAAATTCATTTCTAACTCGTCTCTATTACTTGATTCTTCATGGCCTATCGATCGTTCATAGAATTCTTGGGCTTTTTCCATGGAGTCTACTTTAGTTTTTCTTTCTTCCCAAGTGATTAGCATTCCCTCTGGGATTAGCCATCTAAATATGATACCTTTTTGGTTTAATTGGTTCGCCAAGAATTTATAATCTCGCCTCTGCTCTCTCACTCTTCTTGGGATTTGTTTAAGCACCAAGATTTCTTTTCCTTTGTATGTAATTTTGTATATAATATCTTGAACTTTCCTTCTGGCAAATCTCACATGGACCTCTTTTGGATGTTTATGTCGTCTTGCGTAATTTGTGCTCACTCTATATACTTCATCTAACTCTTTCAGAATATTGTCCTTATCTTTTCCAATAGGTCTGCTAGTATTCCTGCCATCACTTGTTCTAAGTCCTCTTGTTTAGATTCCATTATATTTTGGAATCTCAGATATGCTGCAGCCTTGTCCATTTCCAAACATACCAAGGAGTCGTCCATTTCTTTACTCACATTTCTTAATTGCTGACCAACCATTTCCAGCTTCTTTTCCATTTGTTCCGTTCTTTTCTCAACCTCCTTTATTGTTGATTCATTCCTTTCTAGTGCTGGCTGTATTGCTTCAATTTTTTGATCCAACTTTAGGATGTCTAGTTTCATTTCTGCCTTTAAGTTTCCCATCTCTTCTTTTAGTTCATTTGTGTCAGCTCTTGATTCGATATGATTTTTTATCACTATTTCCTGAAGCTTCAGCATGGACTCTTGTAAAGTAAGAAGGGTCGATTGAATGTTGGCATTTGTGATGGTAGGTTGTTTTTCCCCAGGTAGAGTTTCTTCAATTGTCTTTTGTGCCATCACTGAGGTTGATGGTATTGAAGTTGTTTGTATTAAAGAGGTCTTCTTTCCAGTTTAAGCGTTGTATTAGTGAGGGGTCGTTTCTTGTAAAATTTGTTTTTGTTTCGGTATTATATTAAATATGTTGTCCAAAATTAACATTCACTATTGAGAAGTATCAACTATAAATGGCCACTACACTAATTAATATGATATGTTACAGGATTAACCTCTCTTTATCAATATATATATATCCTCCAGAACACTTTTACAGCTAATTTCTAAATCAAATATCTGGATTTATAAATCTTAATAATATATCAATTCATCTATTTAAATTTAAATACTATTAACCTGTAAGTGCTATAGAATCCCAAATCTCAAAATAGTGTTATGAAATAATATTTCAAATACTTACAAATCTAAATAAAGATATATCAACCTTACTATACAATAATTAATTAGTTAATCTATAGTAATCACAATTAATCACAATTATTTAATTCAATCTAATCAATGCCTATAATCAAATATCTATACTTAAATAATTATCACCTCCCTTTTTGTGTGTGTGTTATAACCAAATATAAACTAAAATATTTACTAATGTATCAATTAAATATATATAAATTACATTTACCACCTTCAAAAATCAGTTAAGTTGATGTCAAGAAATAATTGTTGCAATCTGCAAATTTAAAAGCTTAAAGTGTCTTAATATAATTGTTCAGTTCTTCAAGATTCCTTCACTGAGTGCACTGGAAGCACAGAGTTGCTGAGTAATGTCTCTGATTTCAGTATTTCACCAAACTTTCCGCTGTAGTCATTTCTCCTTTCGTTTGAAAGTTTTACAAGTCAATTTTTAGATTCAAATAGTCTCTTTCTTTAATAAATCTTCTCCACTTACTACAGCTCTAGTCCAATAATCCAAAAGGAGACCAGTAAATTATTCAGTTTCATTCGTGGAATATTTAAAGTTGTAATTTAATTCCTTACTTCAAGTCTCCCCCCATCTTGAGTTCGTCCTCCAATTTCCCCCAAAGTCCACAATTCAAATCCTTCAAAGTTCCCTTAAATTAAATTGTTATTCTTTCTTCTTTTTTCTCTCCCCCAATTATTATCAGTCTCTCAGATCTCTCCAATTCCCTTATCTTCTCTGTCCGATTGCTCACGTCCTTACCCTCTTCCATCTCACAAGCCCTTTCGCCGCCGCTCGTATCTGCTTTGGCTGCTGTTTTCGGACTTTGCTCCAACTAAGATACTCCAATATTCCAATATTCAACGCTCAATCAGGATCACAAATTCTTTCACTCGCACTCTTCGTTCCCCACAGTCCGTCACTCACTTCCTCTTGTATGCAATGATCAAGCCATTGCTGACAGTCTCTTGTTGTCAGTCTCCACAGGTTTTCTCTATGTCGTGATGAGAATCGCCTTTTCCACACTGTGACTATAAAGTACAGGCATTTGCCGATGACTTAGTGTTTTTTGTGGAAGATCCAACGGAGTCAGGGACGTATCTAATCCAAGAATTAGAAAAATATGGGGCGGTAGCAGGACTAAAAATTAATAAAGATAAAACAAAAGTAATAACCAAAAACTTGATAGAAAGTAAAAAAAAAAACAATTGGAAAGGAAATTGGGACTACAAAATGTCAAAAAGCTTAAGTATTTAGGAATTTGGTTAACAGGAAGATGCTCTTCCATAAAAGAAGATGAAATTACTTTCACAGATAAAGAAAGATCTGGCCAATTGGGGAAAATTACAACTATCACTATTAGGCCGAATAGCAGCCGTAAAAATGAACATACTACCGAAACTATTATACTATTTTCAAACAATACCTATAAAATTGGATAAGAAATTTTTTCAGGAATTAGATAGGACGGTAATGAAATGGATGGGGGAAAAAGCACGAATAAAATTGAAAACGTTACAAGATAGAAGAACCAGAGGCGGCCTTGGACTCCCAAAATGGGAAACATATTATCAAACAGCAATTTTACAATGGGTTAAGCAGTGGATAAACTTAAAAAATAAAAGAATTTTGGCAATAGAAGGTCATGACCTCCAAGTTGGGTGGCATGCCTTTCTATGGGATAAAACGAATAAGATCCACTCCTATTTCCATAGACACTTGATAAGGGACTCACTTGTACAACCATGGGAGAAAATAAAAAAAAGCATTATTTAAAAAGACCAAACTGGATCTCACCTATGGAAGCTATATTATATCCAAATACAAGGGATACTAAAAAAATGATTAGATATAAAGAATTGGTAGATGAATAGGGGGAATTAAAAACACTGGCTAAACTAAAAGAACAAGGGATAATATTAGACTGGTGGGTATATTTGCAAATTCAAACTAAATTTAAGAAAGATGTAAAGGAGCTAGGGATAGATAAAGACTTACAAAAATTGGACCAAATCTTGACAGGGAAGGATATAAAATTTATAACACGAACATATAATTATTTACTGGAGGTAGAACTAGAGGAGGAAATTGTTGTGGGACCAATGATTGCCTGGGCAAGAAATGTGGGTCATAATATAAATTTGGATGAGTGGGAAAAGATTTGGACCAAGTACTGGAAGCTGACTTTGTCGATGGCATTCAAAGAAAATCAATATAAAATGTTTTGTAGATGGCATTTAGCACCAGCACGACTGGTGAAAATGTGTCCAACCTTGAAATCAGAATGCTGGAAGTGCAAACAAAAGAAAGAAACATTTTTCCATATGTGGTGGCAATGTATAGAGGTCAAAAAATACTGGAAGAAAATACAGAGATGGCTTTTTGAGATTACAAAATATAAATTGAATTTGGAACCCGAAAGGTTTTTATTAGGTATGATCAAAGGGAATTTGAGTAAAGATAAAAGATACCTTATTGTACACATCTTAACTGCAGCAAGAATCACATTAGCACCAAATTGGAAGAGTGATAAAATACCACCAGATGAAGTTTTGATTCAAAAAATAATGGACTGTGCTGAATTAGATAAATTCACTATGGCACTGAAAGGCAAAGAGGATCGAGAATACTATGCAACATGGAAGAGGTGGTACGAATGGGCGAAGGATAAGGATAAAAATAATGTAGTCACAAAATAAGATACTGCTTTTGAACTCTTACTATTACTATCCTTTTTTAGTTACTTGTTCTGTTCTTAAATTATGTACAGGATGCCAAGCTGTGAAGAGAAGAAGTAACGATGGGCTCATAATTAATGAAAAACCAAACTTTGTATGGAGAGTCCAAACAATATCATTTTACACTATATCACTTTTACAGACAGTAAATTCCTCTGGATATCTGTTTTCATTTCACTGTGGTTAATATGAAAAGATATTAAGTTCTTTAGATCCAATTTTTGGCTTGAAATTCAACATTAAGACAAATTAAAATCATAGTATCCGGTCCCATCACTTTCTGGCAAATAGAATTGGAAAAAATGGAATCAGTGACAGATTTTATTTTTGGTGGCTCCAAGATCACTTTACATGGTGACTCTAGCCATGAAGTTAAAGGAGTCTTGCTCTTTGAGAAGAAAGCAATGGCAAATCTAGAAAGCATATTAAAAAGAAAAGACATCACCTTGCTGAAAAGAATTGTTTTTAAATTGTGGTGCTGGAGAAGACTCTTGAGAATACCTTGGACAGAAGGAGATCAAATCAGTCAAATCAGTCAATGCCAAAGGAAATCAACCCTGATTGTTCTTTGGAAGGACAGATATTGAAGCCGAAGCTCAAATACTTTGGTCCCTAATGAGAAGAGAGGACTCATTGAAAAGGACCATGATGTTGGGAAAGACTGAAAGCAAAAGGAGAAGCGGAGTGCAGAGGTGTTGAGATGTTTAGATAGTGTCATCAATGAACATGAATTTGGGGAAACACCAGGAGAAGGGAGGACAGAGAATTGTATGTCCATGAAGTTGCAAAGTTGCGAAGAATCAGACATGCCTTAGATGCTGAACAAGTTACAGTTTAAAAAGTGACTAACAGTAAGTAACTTTAACTTTACAACAACATACTGAATACTTGTCATATTGCCAATCTAGTTAATCTAGTCAAATTAATCTCTCAATAAAAATAAATTCAACATCACTTATGAGCATTTATTTTGTCATGAATACACAATAAAAAAATAGATGAATGGCTAAGATACCAACTTGCTTTCAAAAGTGTTACATGATATAAACAAGGTTTTCCATAATATACATAACAGTAACCATAATTTAGCTCAGCAGCATAATTTGTTTTCTGGCAGTACGGAATTACTTCTTAGAGTAATACCCTGTAAAGTCTCTGTTCCATAGCTGATCTCATTATAGAGTATCATAGTTTCCCTAACAGTAACTCAATATATTAATGCACAAGTTAAGGAAACTGTACATAAATATTTTAAGTAGGTGCTTATTTACTAGTGTAATATTGCACTGTAGAATTAAAGTATCAGTTTCTTTTTTAAGATTCTTGGAGACTGGAGTTTCACTTTTTAAAGCTCATTTTTCAATCTATTATCATTTGCAGCAACAAGACTTTCTTAAACGTTTCTGGTCAAAATGAAATGTAAGCAGCTTATTCTTTGTTTAAAAGAAAAAAATGTTGTGTTTTTTTGTCATGTGTTTTTGGTTGTCTTTTAAATCCCACTTGATCGTTCATATCATTTTTTAAATATAGAAGGTTGACACAATTTAAAATAAAGTCACACAGTGAAACACAAATATGCAAAATTCCTTTTGTAAGATATTAACACATAGACTAGACTAGAATAACAGAGTTGGAAGGGATCTTGGAGGTCTTATAGACCAATCCCCTACTTAGGCAGGAAACCCTACACCACTTCAGATAAATGGTTATCCAAGCTTTTCTTAAAAACTTATAGTGTTGGAAGCAAGTTGTTCAACTCATTAATTGTTCTGTCAGGAAATTGCTCCTTAGTTCTAGGTTGTTCCTCTCCTTGATTAGTTTCTACCCATTGCTTCTTGTCCTACCCTCAGATGCTTTGGAGAATAGTTTGACTCCCACTTCTTTGTGGCAGCCCCTGAGGTATAGGAAGACTGCTAGTCTTTCTTTTCATCAGACTAGACATACCCAATTCCAGCAATCGTTCTTTATATGTTTTAGCCTCAAGTCCCCTAATCAACTTTGTTGCTCTTCTCTGCACTCTTTCTAAAGAGTCTCAACATCTTTTTTACATCGTTGCGACCAAAACTGCATGCAGTATTCCAAGTGTGGCCTTACTAAGGCATTATAAAGTAATATTTACACTTCATGTGATTTTGATTCTATCCTTTGTTTATGCAGCCTAGAACTGTGTTGGCTTTTTGGCAGCTGCAGTATACTGCTAGCTCATATTTAAATGATTGTCCACTAGGATTCCAAGATCCCTCTCAGTTACTACTATTGAGCAAGGTACCATCTATACCAGCGGTTGTCAACTTGTAGGCTGCAGCTCACTGGTGGGCCATTAGAAAATTTTGGTGGACCTCAGAGAAGGTTCTATTATTCAGAGCAGACTCATGGCAAGCAAATTTTATGTGACAAACTCAGTTAGCTGATGGCAGATAGATAGATCCCTGAATGATTCTGTGAGCAACTCAATCTGCCTGCCTCCTTTGCCTGCTTTTGGGTAAAAGTTGCTCTTTTTTTTAAAAAAAATCAATATTTATATAAATATTTATAATATTTACATACAAGCCATGCCCAGCCAATCACATGACCACCAAGCCGCAGCCACAAATTAGCCCATGCCCACAGAACTGGTTAGTGGTCCCTGGGATTTAAAATTATGAGTATGGTGGTCCCTGAGGCCCAAAGGTTGGTGACTCCTGATCTATATTGTATCTGTGCATTTGGTTTTTCTTGCCTAAATGTAGAACCTTACTTTTGTTCTATATATTATTTATATGTTATTTCATTATTTCTCAGAAAAATTCTAGGAGATTCCCCTGCTCCCCTTTCACATTATTATTTCTAGTTTCCATATGAAAAACTAATATCAGTGTGGTCTTACTGCCCAAGGGCATTTAGTAAATTCATGGTTGAATTCCAAGACAAAAATATGTGATAGCATAATGGTGTTACTTCTAGCTGCCACTGTTATACAAATAGTCCTCAAGTTATGAATGTAATATAACTTGCCCATTCCATTCAAAACCCAAGGATTCATGGGAGTGAATCTTGTACCTTGAATGGGATCACTCCCTCCTTTCACCCACGCATTCACTAATCAAATGTGAGGCTCATTAAGTGCATACAAGGTATTTTAGGGTGGGGAAGGCCATGGGGTCTAGTGATGGAAAAGGCCAACTGCCTAAGACCACCTAATCCCCTGACATACCTCATGCTCCCCACAATTGCTTTCCCCCATCCAACTGCCACACCAGGTCACTTACCTGGTGAAGATCTAGCAAGCAGTCCCCTCTCCAACCTCTCAGCCGCTTGTGCCCCTCTGATGCTCTGTTTGGGCCTCTGCAAACCTTGCCTGTCATGTTGCAGCTGAAAAGGAGCTTTTGAGGGACAGATGTGCTCATCAGAAGCTCCATTTGGGCATCCAGAGGCCTCACCCAGCATGTTGCTGGCAGAAGCTCCATTTCAGCTGGCAACATGCAGGACGAATCTCTGCAGTTGTTCATAAAGGGGAACAACTGCTGTGGTGCTGCAAGATTCGTAGTTTCGGAACAGCAAATCTTCTGAAATACTTAAAATCAGAGGTAGGCAATCTGCAGATCTTGTTAAATAATAATTCTAAGCATTCACCACAATTACTTTCTAGGGATATGCTGAGCAACCTTTAAATGCCTATTCTTTGTTTAAATCCACCTGGGAGTTCAGGCATTGCTTTTCACATTGAAAAGTGTTGTTGCCATGATTGGTGACTTTAATCAAGGAACTAGTATGATATTGTAGGCATTGCTATCTACCAGAATTATGCATAAAATAGGATGAATCGTATTAGATATAAATGTTCATCTTTTTCTTGCTACTATTGCATGCTGAAGGAGTCATCTCTTTATAACTTTATCAGAAAGACAGCAACTGCAGCCATCCACAATGACATTAAAATGACAATATGCTCAGAATAAGGTCATCATGCAAATCTGTCATTATTATCTGCATCCCATCATTAAACACAAGTAATTTGCCCCCACAAAGAACCTCATTGTTAGAGCTGGGGACAAATCACAAAATAGGCATGACAGTATCATTCACATACTGTGATTTATGTTCTTTAATTAGATATCATGTTACAACCACAGAATGGGAGCTTTTGTATGATGATGTCACTTTATGAGTATGGCCTTTTTGATTGTTGATGATGTTATTAGATAGCTGCTGTTATGTCTGTGGAACTGGTTGGGGTCCCCAACCAGGTCCGCTGTTTGAGCGGGAGCACCAGCAGCTCCCATTGTTTGGCTCCGTTTGACAGCCGGCTATATAAGCCGGCTGTCGAGCAGAGCCAGCTGTTGTCGCCCGCTGGTCTGCAAGTTAGCAAGCAGACGCGACAACCCTTTATTCCTTGCAATAAAGCCTGTTAGTTGTACGCTCTGGTCTCATGCCTCTTCCTTACCATCGCTCTACAACACTGGCGACGAAGGTGGGATGGTCGAAGGCTAACCAGACGCGTTTATTCAAAGAGCTGTAAGTCACGGAGAGTGAAGCCACGGGCGCTGTAGCCACAGCCGCCCCACGCTCGCAAAGAGCGCGAAATTCAAACTGATATTGTTTGAGCTGATTCGCTGAAACGAGCCACAGGCGCCGCAGCCGAGGCCGCCCACGCTCACCAAGAGCGCGATTTTCAAAAAGAGCTACACAGCCCAGAGAGACAGCCGCAGCCGCGTTCTTTTAAGAGCGCAAATTCAAATAGCGATTGAAGAAGACGAACCTGTTCTTTTCTCCACGATGAGTACTAATTCAGCATTCCCTCCATTCAAACCAAACGAGGAAACATGGGACTCCTACAAAAATCGATTCAGCCATTTTCTTGACGCCATCGGTTTAGCCGACGCTGCGGAGCATAGGAAGAAGTCCTATTTCCTGAGTTACTGCGGAGCCGCCGTCTTCGACACCGCTACAGCGTTAGTCGCACCCCGCGCCATCAGAAGCGTCCCATGGGACGAGCTACAGGAAATACTTTCAAATCACTATTCGCCCAAACCGTCCCAAATAGCCAGAAAGTATGCCTTCAGGGTCAGGAAACAGGCAGAGGGGGAGTCGATCAACGAATACATGGCCGCCCTGAGAACAGCCGCTTTACAGTGCGGATTCAAAGAATATTTGGAAGACATGCTGTTGGACCATATCGTCTGTGGGGTGAGAGACCTGAGACTCCAGAGGCGTTTACTGGCAAAGAAGGACTTGACTCTAGCCTTAGCCATGGAGGAAGCCCTGGCTCCTGAGCTCTCGGCCCAGTCAGCAGCTGAAACTCAGGGCACTCAATCTAAACCCAGCACGCCAACTGTCCATTCTGAAGAAGTAATCAGCGAAGATGACCCCACAGACACATCTGACATTAACCGCCTTAAACATCAGAAGCCTTCACAGGTAGGAGCGGGGCAGAGAAACAACTTCACCCCCAAACAACCTCCCATGTGCCTAACCTGTGGAGGCTCCCACCCTAGGGCATCCTGCAGGTTCAGAAACACCATCTGCCTGAACTGCCAAAAGAAGGGTCACATCGCTAGAGTCTGCCAAGCAGGGCGATCTTTACCTCAAAGGCCTCCACCACCTCCTAACTCCCAAAGGCAAGTGGAGGACTGCTATACCTGCTACCACGCTAACCATACTTCCCAAACCCCTGATAAAATTAAAATTTCTGTTTTCCTAGAAGGTAAACCCTGCAGGATGGAGGTGGACACGGGATCCGCGCTCTCAATCATTTCCTGGGATACCCTGAAGAGGATCCAGCCCAGACTGTCAAGGAAACAGCTACAAAGATGCCACTTGACGCTGCTGGGACTACCAGGGCAAGAACATTCCTGTCCTCGGGAAAGGCAAGTTCCTTGTTCAATTCCAAGCCTTTAAGGGCCATCTGCCTCTAGTGGTTGTTAATGGTACCCTCCCTAGTCTATTGGGACTTGATTGGTTTCCTTCTCTCGGCCTTAGTGTAACCGGGATCCATGCTGTCTCAACTTCTGATGTAGATACACTATTTTCTGATTTTTCCGATGTATTTAGCAATGAGCTGGGTCGCTATTCGGGCACCCCCATATCATTTTCAGTAGACCCCCAGGCAACCCCTCTTCGTTTAAAACCACGTAGGGTACCTTTTGCCATCCGTCCCAAATTGGACGCAGAACTAGACAAACTACTTAAGCAAGGGGTGCTAGAACCCACTGATTTCGCTAAATGGGAGACCCCCATAGTCACCCCACTTAAGAAAGATGGCAGTTTGAGAATCTGTGCGGATTACAAAACCACGCTCAACCGCTATCTGCAGGTCAGCGCATACCCTGTCCCCGTTATTCAGCATCTGTTACACACTTTCGAACCCGGCACCATTTTCGCCAAGTTAGACATGTCCCAGGCATACCAACAGTTCCCTGTCGATGAGCAGACAGCGGAATTACAAACCATAGTCACGCACAGGGGGGCATTCAAGTGTAGGCGCCTCCAATTCGGGGTCAGTGTGGCCCCAGGCATTTTCCAGTCACTCATGGAGAGGATTCTCCAGGGTCTCCCAGGAGTGGTCCCCTACTTCAATGACATCTTAGTCTCAGCCACGAACCGACCCCAGCTCATTCAGAGAGTCAGGACAGTGCTGGAGAGGTTTAGACAGCATGGCCTTAAACTTAAGAGGGAGAAGTGTGCCATCGCCACTAGGCAGGTGGACTTTCTGGGTTATAGAATAGACACCTCTGGCATCCACCCCGTTGAGTCCAAGGTGAAGGCCATCCATGAGGCGCCCACACCCACCAACAAGACTGAACTTCAAGCTTTCCTGGGACTCCTGAACTTTTACGCCTCATTCCTCCCGCACAAGGCATCGGTCGCTGAACCATTACATAGGCTACTAGATAAAGACTCGCCCTGGCACTGGGGACCCAAGGAAGCCCATGCCTTCAAATCAGTCAAATCCTTACTCACATCAGAAGCGGTTCTAGTTCAATTCGATCAACGTCTTCCCCTGGTCCTGGCTGCTGATGCATCCCCTTTTGGCATTGGGGCTGTCCTGAGCCACAGACTCCCCAACGGTTCCGAGGCACCAATTGCTTTCTTTTCTAGGACCCTTTCTCCAACTGAGAGGAACTACAGCCAAATCGATAAAGAGGCCTTGGCTGCAGTGGCTGCAGTTAAGAAGTTCCACGAATTCTTGTTTGGCCACCACTTTGAGTTAGTGACTGACCACAAACCTCTTTTAGGACTTCTGTCTGGAGATAAGCAAACCCATGCAGGTACTTTCACCCAGAATGACCAGGTGGACCCTGTTTCTGGCCGCTTACTCATTCAAGTTAGTGCATCGTCCCGGTAAGAACTTGAGCCACGCCGATGCCCTTAGTCGCTGCCCCCTGCCAGTCCCAGTCGAAGACCCAGCGCCTATCCACGCCATTTTTGAGGTCAACGAACTCAAGCTCCCAGTGACAGCCGAGGACATCGGCGCACTCAAAGAAGGACAAAATCATCGCCCAGGTTCTGGACTGGGTGGGAAGAGGGTGGCCGGAAACTCAATGTACAACTGATTTTGTCCCCTTTAAAACCCGCCAGCAGGAACTGTCAAAGTTGCAAGGTTGTCTATTGTGGAGAACAAGAGTGGTCATCCCAGCCTCCCTTCCAGTGCCCATCCTGAAGGTGCTTCACGAGGGTCATCCGGGCATCGTAAGAATGAAGGCCCTGGCCCGCAGCTACGTCTGGTGGCCCGGCATGGACGCTCAAATCGCCAACTGGGTAAGCTCTTGCCAGCCTTGCCAACAAACCAGGGCTGCCCCTCCAGCTGCCATGCCCACCAGATGGGAGAGTGCAAACGCCCCTTGGTCCCGCTTGCACGTCGACCTGGCTGGGCCTGTACATGGCAGGACCTTCTTGGTGGTCATGGATTCATACTCCAAGTGGATTGATGTAGCCTTACTTCCCACAACCACCACCCAGGCGATAGTTAAGGCCCTAAACCGTCTATTTGTCACCCACGGGCTTCCTGACACGCTGGTTTCAGACAATGGCCCACAGTTCACATCGTGTGAATTCAGCATGTACACTGCTAACTTGGGCATCAGACACGTCCTTACAGCACCATTCCATCCCGCTAGCAACGGGATGGCAGAGAGAGCAGTTAGGTCAGCCAAGGAGGCACTCGCCAGGTTTGGACAAGAGGATTGGCACTCTAAACTGTCTCGTTTCCTGCTCAGCCAGCACACAACGCCCTGCACCACCACCAACAAGTCTCCTGCCGAACTTCTAATGGGAGACGCCTTAGAACCACCCTGGACAGGCTACACCCCCACTACTGCCCAGACACCCCTTAGGGTCCGACAGTCTGGTCAGAGACTTCGCCCACAAGACCTGGTATACGCCAGGAACTACGGGGATCCGTTGTGGTGCCAGGACAAGTCGTGTCAGTCACAGGTCCCAGGTCCTACAGGATCCTCCTAGAGGATGGACGTTTGTGGCGGAGACACATGGATCAACTCAGAAGGCGGCGGAAGGGCACGACAGATACCAACCCATGCCAACCTGCCAGCGCCGACGACGCCTCACCAGTGCCTGACGTGGATCCCCTGCGGAACCTGGTTTTCCCTGACGAGCGAGAGGACTGGCGGGAGAACCCGAGTTTCCGGCCAGAGTCACCACTCCAACCACCGAGCGACCCAGTTGACCAGCCGGACCTCGAGACTCAGCCGGGCCAACCTGAGCAGGGGTTTTCATCAGCACCACAGGACACTACGCCGGGGCAAACCCACGCCCGGCGACCGCCGAGGCACGTTCGAAGACCAGGACTTGACACCGCCGACAGTTCACCCGAACTGCGACGTTCTAGCCGCCAGCGAAGACAACCCTCGTATCTACAGGACTACGCATGTTCCCAGCTGGGGAAAGGGTGTTATGTCTGTGGAACTGGTTGGGGTCCCCAACCAGGTCCGCTGTTTGAGCGGGAGCACCAGCAGCTCCCATTGGTTGGCTCCGTTTGACAGCCGGCTATATAAGCCGGCTGTCGAGCAGAGCCAGCTGTTGTCGCCCGCTGGTCTGCAAGTTAGCAAGCAGACGCGACAACCCTTTATTCCTTGCAATAAAGCCTGTTAGTTGTACGCTCTGGTCTCATGCCTCTTCCTTACCATCGCTCTACAACAGCTGCCTTATGTGCTTTGCAGTCTCCTTTTAAGAACAAAACCTAGTTATTTCAATAGTCTTTCAAGGTCATTGAATTATGCTGTTGTTTTATAATTGTTTAGTTATTTTATGGTACGCCATCTCAGAAGGGCAGCTATATAAATTTAATAAATAAATACATAAGATACCAACTTTCCTGTAGCTTTTTCACTAGTAAGGATATTACAACAATATTACTACATGATTTCTATTAGGTGTGGCAGACAGTTCAGAAAAAGGGTTTCAAAAATGGTTAAGATTTCCCTGGTATAAACCCTCAATATTTATTGCATCTACAGTATTTGTAAAATGTTTATTATCTTATGAAAGAAATGATCCAAAGTTTAGCATAGGTTTGATATTTAGAGGATATGCTTAGAATGCTGTCTTTTAAAATATATTAAAACAGCTCTAAAATGATTTGACAATGGAATAAATGTTAAAAAAGCAATTAAACATATAAAGATCTATATATATGGTAAAATGATTCTATTGGTACATACTGTACTTTTAGGATTTCAAAAAATGATGCATTTTGATAAAGATTCTAGCAACAAAAATACTAAAACGAAAATTTGCATTATTAGGCTTGTATATCAGATGCCTTATAGAACAAATGCCTCAGACTTTCTGAGCTAAGGTTACTAGCTATCTGAACCGGCAAAGGAGGACAGAGATTATTGAAAAGGACAAATGGGAAAAAATGACTTTATACTGTTTAAATTTCTTGACATCTCTAATAATAAAATTTACAGTGGAAAACTGCAAAATGTATATTTTTTCCAGCATCAGAAAAACTGATGTTTCAAGATATTTTCAAGAAATCTTTTCTAAGAAGGTATTCTTCTGAAAACAAAACATCAATTATAATGTGCTTTTCAAATTTCACATAGAAACATGAATCATGTGATCTATACTACAGTGAGCATATGGATATGTAGGATCAGGATTGAATCAAGAAATAAACATAAATCTAGGCTGCCAAGCATGCCTATGGACCAGGAAAACAAACGAACAAAAAACCAATTTATAGAGGCCCATGAAACTTTTAATGACTAATGTTGTCAAAACAGTTCCCTCCAATTCCCTCAAGACATAAAAAGCACAACAATATTTGATTTCAACATTATGCCTGCTAAATGGAGAATGTGATGACACATCCTTCTTTTGCCAGACATCTAGTAAATTTAAATTAGGCACATTTTATCTTTATGCTAAAATGAATATGCAGGTCTCTCCTTTTTCAGTTTGTAGCTTGTAAGAGAATGCAGTTTTGTTTTCGGTTTGATCCAGATATAGGAATATTAAATTTCTATAAGCACCAGGGCTTATTGTACAATTAAGATTGATTGCATAAAGCATAATTTCTTATCTTTTATGGTATCTCACAATTTTACGAAGAACCTTGCACTGAAATTTCTGATTTTCCTTTGTTTCTAAGCCTAAAGCTGAAAACAGCAAACCACAGCTTATTGTTGCATCTGAATAATATTGAAACTCTAACAAGCATCTACATATCAACATTAAAGTAACACAAGTTCACTTGAGAGAAGAGTCAATTGGAAATTAAATAATTAAAAAGTGTGTTGTTTAAAAAGGCTTATTCAATGAATCATTATGGCAGGATTAATAGTTGGTAATAAGAAACTGTTAACAAGGAACTATAGATCAGTTTGGGTTTTTTCCTCATTGCTGGAACCTTCAACTTCCTTCTCTGCTAAAAAGCAATATCCATTACCTAAAATCTTGTTTGGGGAGACAAGCAAAGTATTAGTTATGCTGAAGAATTGAACACTTTCCTGAGGCAATTACAAGCTAACTCAAAGTGGATAGAATGTCTCATTGGAGATTAATTTAAAGGCACACTTTATTCTCTATTGATGAAAAACCTTTCTTTGTGCTTTCAATCACTTGACTGTAGTCACATGAATAATTTGTACTCTTTTTTTCCACAGCCACTTATTAAAGTTGTTTTGAGAGTATTGCACCTACTCAATTAGTTATATGTGCTATAAATATCAGTGAAAATAATGATGCATTTGTTTCTGTGGAGCTACCCAAAAGATGCGAAGTGTAAACTGCCTTCTGCTGAGTATTTCTTTCAAGAATTTAAGAAGAAAAAATGGTTTGAGCTTTGAAAAATTCTTGACATAGCTATATGGAGAAAAGGTGCAGCAGGGAAAGTAATTTCAGTTCAGTCTTAGTTTTCAACATGAGATTAACACTTCAAATGTTAATTTACATTTACTGACTACTGTAAAAATTGATTTTAAATAATTTCTGCCTGCAGACTCCTGAAGAAGATAAAAAAAATATTAAATCTAGACTTCAGAATCAAAGTACCATCAAAATCTGTAAATAGAATATTACATTATTTAATATTATGCTCTATTAACTGTTTCATTTAGTCAGAAACTCTTTCACATGGGTAAAATGCTGTGGTATTATGCTTAGGTGTTATTATTATGGTTAGTTGTAGAGCCAGGCAGATATTTAGTTGTTTGGATTTGGAATTTTTCTCCACCTATCAAGTCTTTGGGGTAAGCATACATTATTGTTTAATAATATTATAGGTACATTACATTATTATTATTATTACTATCATTATATACGTAACAACATGAAATCACAGCTGCCAATTCTTTAGCTGGTGTTGACCTTCATACACATCAAGTTCTTTCCAAGAACCTAGCATGTCATAATGTATCAGCATAGTATATGCGTGGATCCAAGCAGTGCAATCTTTGGTAACTGATAGATGGAAAATTTGTCAATGCTCAGATTTTCTAATTATTGTTGGAAAATTTTTTGTATGGCACTAGTGTATCAATAATCACTGGGATCACCACAGCTGGCTTATGCCCTAATCTTTCGATTTCAATTTTTCAGACCTTGTTACTTTGTGATCTTCTTCAATTCTTTATGTTCTATTTTATTGTCCCAGGTATTGTCACATCAATTATTCATACTTTTTTCTTTTCAATCGCAGTTAATTCTGTTATGAGCCAATATTTTATCAGTTTGCATTTGAAAACCTTTTTTCAACTATATGTTCACACAAAACTGAAACATAATTTTTCAGATGTTTCAGTGAATATATTATGGTGAATATATTATGTTGCAGTTTATAACCAGTTTGTGTGTTAAGTCTTCTTGCATGGGCTGAGCATATGATCTACTTTTTTTCTGCTTTTTAAACTTTGAGTCATTTGACAATTTTTTTAATCAGCACTTTGAATGATTTGATGTTTTTTCACTTCTGGCCTTGATTGCTGTAGTTTGAATAGCTTTCCCTTAAGCAACCAAAATCTAGTCTTCAGTTTCTTTTTTAAAAATGTTCCTGTTGCTAGGTACCCACTTTCCACTTGATCTTTTGTAGAAATTGACCACGTAGTATTTTACCTTGCCAACATTCTGTTCATTCAGCAAGTTCCAATTTTTAATTTGCATCAATCCTGGTTCTTGGCTGTCTTCTTCATATTCAGCTAATGCCCTTTTTAAATTCTTTGTCAATATCATGGCTGTCAGATTCCGGTTTGGAGGAGGAGGAGTTGGAACGGGAACTATCTGATGGTGAAGGCATGATCCCTTGGGAATAAGCAGAGTTCAGAGCCTGAAGAGGAAGCAGTCCTACAGCTGTTTGGTGGGGGAGCAGCTGACCAGATGGAGAGCTTCCTGCAGGAGCAATCAGCTGCAGAGGGTCAGCAGAGATGGCAGGTTCCAACCACCTCTGATGCGGAAAACCTGCCTCCCCTGCCCAAACTGCAGGTGTGAAAAGCTGAGTGGAGGGAGGCACAGAAGAGTTAAGTGAGGTTGCTCATGAGGAAACAACCCTGTGTCTCCTTAAAAGGAACAACTGGGGATGGGGGAAGGTGTGTTTGTCAGAACATCAACTTGCTTTGGAGCACACCTATCTGGTTTTTGTGGACTCTGTCGAGCTTTGGACTGTGTTTTTGGACTCTGAACCAAGGATTTTACTTGTGGACTTCAGACTTGTCTTTGAAATTGTGGACTGTGCTTTGGCTTTTGGAACCTTGGACTTTAATTTGCAGGT
>NC_142008.1:47362222-47380344 GCF_049901715.1 Pseudonaja textilis | reverse complement strand
CTATTACTGCTATGGATCTTTGTCATTCCAAGAAAACAAAAAGATGGAAAATCATCAGGAGGCAAGATGATAGGTAAACCTAATTAGAAGAAATCCACAAAAATACAAAATATTGGAGTAAGATTGAGCATCAGTGTTTTCAGCAGGCTAACATCTGAACTCCTGCCCCTTGTCTCCTCTGTGACCTCAACTCTCAATTGTCCTTGTTCCCATGCTGATTCACATTCATCGCTTGGCTACTTCCTATTGAACCAAAGTGAGAAAATAAGATGGCATGAGCTCTATTAACACTTTTGCTCCAGTTGAAATGAAGAGATGAGGAGTCAAAGCTTTGTCATCTTTTTCATACAGCTGATGCAGTGGGATCCACTGAGGCCTTAGGTTCTTGGAGGAGAGCTTGAACAGGAACAATGAGGATCATCAAGTTACCTCATCAGCAGGAGTTCTCAGCTCAGTATAATAAGCTTGGACCTGTCAGCTAGAATCTCAACTGTATTATTTTGCCTTTATGCTGGTGGAGATGGCAGAACCTGCACTAAATATGGAACATGATATAGCTTCTGCCAGAAGTGATAAAAGAAATAATGATGATTCACCTTTTTGTAGGTAATTGATCTTAAGTTAATTTTGAACGAACGTCCAGATCAACAGAGATTAATACCAAGATTAACAATCAACAATCAAGAAGTAAATAATATCCTACTGAAGGATCCACCAACTCAGATAGAAAAGTTAACGGTAACAATAGTCAAATCAAGGAATTACCAAGACTACTTCCACAAATACTGACAAGGCAAGCCATTAGTATATAGAATAAGAGTAAGCCCTATTCCCCTCTAATACTGATGGTTTTACTTAATTTGGTAATAAAACATCTGCAAGAAAACAAGTTAAGAGAATAGCAGGGACCCCACAGTTCAATCATGCGATAGAAGTATTTTCTTTTTTCAAAAGAATGAAGTACCCCAGGAAAGGGCATTTGGGAATCTTCTTTCAGATTTATGAATATCAATAGTTAAATATGATGAATATAATTTCCACTGGGATTTGCTTTGCCAGTTCCAGAACAAGCATTGCCATTAATTCATAGCAGCAGAAGTCTAGCACCGGTAGAATGTGACAACTGCAAGTTCTTGGGGAATCCAAATTTAGCAAAATGTGGATATAATTTGTAAAGACTATCAACAGTGAAAAGAGCTGAAAATGAAAAGGGTGTTAATAAAACAATCACACAGTCAGTCTGATAAAGCAAGAACATTTCCCAAAGCCAAAATTCACCTAGATTGCAATGCTCATTTGTGTGTGTGTGTGTGTGTGTGTGTGTGTGTGTGTGTGTACACACACACAAATGAGCATTGTATAGATATATACATACATATCTATGTGTCTTTACGGCCTGCTGGTCATCTGTTGATACTTTATTTCTTATTAAATATAAATTATATATGGGTTACAAATACCAATCTTCTGAAGGAACTATTTCAATATAACAGGAAAAAAAGCTCTATATATTGAAGATTCATTTAAAAAAACATTAATTGTGATCCTATAAAAATAATAGTTTTCTACAGTATTCTACAGTATGACTGCCAGTTGCCTGCAATTTGACAGTTTGAATCTCACCATGCTCAAGACTGACTCAGCCTTCCATCCTTCCAAGGTGGGTAAAATGAGGATCCAAACTGTTGGGGACAATATGCTGATTCTGTAAACCACTTAGAAAGGGCTGTAAAGCACTAAATGGTATATAAGTCTAAATGGTATTGGTATTCACTGTGATTATTTTTTAATGCCATATTCTACAGGTGTTCAAAGTTCTGAATGGGTTAAATCATTTAACACTGTTTTGTTTGATGTGGTGATGCAGAGATTCAGCATTACTATTTCCAAAAATACTGCCAATGGTAGGAAATGCTGGGACTGATAGTACAATGACTCCTCATGGGCCAAAAGTTGCTGGGCAAAGGATTATCAACCCTTATAATTTTTACAAGAGAATCTTTTTGTACAACACAGATTAAAATTTATCAGGGATAAGCAAGGATTCATGTAATCATAATATGCACCTTTGGGTCAAAGGCAATTTACAAATATATCTTTTTATATTATAGTTTCTTTATGATTACTCTTTGAGATTAAAGCTTAATGATAAATTTCACTGGACTGTATTTATCATAGTCCTGTATCATTTCCCTACTTCTACAGTGCCAGATTTTAAGAGGATTTGTGGTATTTCTCTCCTGAGAAGTATATCATGCTGGAAACATGGAGTAAAAAGGGACAACCAACAGCAAGGTGAATTGACTAAATTACAATGGTGATGGTGCACCATTGGAAGACAAAGGTTTTTCTTGGAGAAATGATGGAGTTGCTAAGAATCAGTACTGATGATCACTCATCATTATCATCATCATCATTATCATTGCATTTCAATCCAAATTTAAAATAAAAATGCCTACGAGATATATGCATCAAGAAAATATATGTTTGATGTGAGATCTGGTATTTAAGAGTATACTTTGATTCAATGCAAATTGAATTGGCATCTTATTTAGGATTCAAATCAGATGAAAGATTTGCGATAGTGAAATTTACTTGTTGAACATGGAGCACATGAAAAACCCTTAAATTATTGTGATATTTTGGATGAAACTTGGCCCTTTGTAATTTGTTGATTTGTTAGCTTTTATATTTTCCCTTTTCTCCAGGAGTTGAAGTTTGGATTCCTACTTCAAGTGATAAAGTCTTCCTAATGTCAGATAAATATGTATAAAGATTTTGTTGTTGTTACATGTATGTATATGTCTATACTTTGCTTGTTTGGGATGATGTACTGAAGGTTTGCAAGCACAGCTGTCTCCTCTTTGATAATTAAACCTGTTGTTCTTTAACTGATAAGATGATGGAGTATAGAAGACATTTTACAGACATTGTTTTGTGGGCAATACCTATGATAGCTGTAGCAATACCATTTAGATTTATATACCACTTTTTAGTGCTTTACAGCCCTCTCTAAGTGGTGTACAGAATCAGCATATTGCCCCCAACAATCTGGGTCCTCATTTTACCGACCTCAGAAAGATAGAAGGCTGAGCCTGGTGAAATTCAAATTGCAAAATTGCAGGCAGCCAGCAGTGAGTAGAAGAAGCCTGCGGTATTGCATTCTAACCACTCTGCCACTGCAGCTCTTATGATGCATGCAGAATGCAAATTAAAGGATAGGCTTAGATATATAGAAGCATTGAATTACCATATTTTAATACCTGAATTCCCTCCTTCCCTTCCTTCCATCTTCCTTTCCCTGTTATTTTATATATAAATTACATTAGTAGACAAAGGACTCAGTATATTCTATACAAATAATAATATGTAATTTGTTGTTCGAAGATTCATTCATTCCCACATTCTCCCATCTACATCCACTTGGAAGTGAGCTGCCTTGCTTTAAGAATTAACTTTAAAAAATCCTACTTTGCCATTATTTGGAGGTCTTGTTGATTGTTGCTCAGACATTTTCTAAGTGTTGATTCATATACCTACTCAGTTATGAATTTTGAATTTAAAGGAATTTTATGGTCCTGGTGAAAAAGTTGATTTCTTATTGTGCACATTTTATTCATATTTCTTGCTTCATTACACCCAACATATGATTCCATCATATCCATCAGCTAAAGTTATTTCTCCTTACCTTTGTTTCTGGATCATAACAGAATCCATCACTGTTAAAATTGTCTGTAAATCAGAAAAATGTAGAGCTATTTAAAACTTGGTAAATTCTACATACCTATTCTATGATTGCCACAAATCATGTCTGTGTAATTTCTTCTACTGCACTTATTGGTGAATCGTTACTGATTTTCTCCTTTAGTATCACAAGTAATTTCTATCCACCATTCCTGTATTTGGCTTTTTCTAATCTCTAAGGATTCTTGCATCTCACATTCTCGCAGGTTTTGTTTGAAACATGCATTTGCTTTCGGTGCTTCTTGTAAGTGTGGTGCTAACCAAATGGCTCATTGACCAGAATGCAATCAGGAAGAAATAATAGATTTCTCCTCTGCTTGATCTTTCATTTCAACCTGCCCGACCTTTTTATTTATTATCTTTACTGTTCCTCCAACTAATAATAAAAGATAATAATAATAATAAAACTCATGATCTTCAGGTACCTTTTCTTTAATTCTCCCACTGTGAAAATAAGAGTTATCTGTTATTAAGATGTTTATTTCTTCTAAAACATGTAGCTAAAAGTCATTGTTGATTTCACTATTTGCAAACTGGTTTTGTCATTTTATTGATAGTATTCTAGTAAAGAACTCTTCTTTAATATATGCAAGCTCACAGCTCTCAACAAGCTTACAACTCGGTTAATGAGGGGATTAACAGGAGCACGGCAATGTATTTAACCTGCGGCACCAGCTCTGTTTCAATAAGGTTTCAACAGCCTATTAAATGGAGTGGGGGCTCAATTAACCCAGACAAAGGCCACTCCACAGAACATGGCAGGGAGGACCACAGTTAGCATCTGCCTAAGCAGCTTGTTCTGAGCTGGAAATAAAGAGGGTGACATGTTCTCACCCGCAAGCTATGATATAACTGAAATGGTGATTCTAGTTCATCTGGACTGACTGAAAAGGTGACAGCATCAAAACCCATCACTATCTTGCCATGTGACAGTTTATAAAATCCAAGTGCACTCAAGGGTCAGCCTTGAGCCTTCTGCAATTCAGTATTTAAATCTGGTATTCTTGCTGGAGAAGGTTGGGTAGATGAAAGGAGTAAGAGGATCAGACTTCCTTCATGGTTGTAGTCTGTAAGGACCTTTTAGGAGATGTGTGAAGTTTAAACAATTTGTTCTTGGGCAGATATCTCCTGGGCATAAAGATGTTACCTGTCTCCCATCAACATGTTGCTAAAGCAAATGCCTCATTCTGACATTGTGTACCGTTTACCGGAAGCTGTTGTTTAAATGATTTGGGAATTGGGGAAAATTAAAGTCCATAAAAGAAATAAAGTTGCTGACTGCATCTTCAGAAAAGCGTTCTTAGGGGTTGAGTTAATATTTTCAGGCAGGAAGTCACTATGAAAGAAACATAGCCGATTCATGGTATTGTTCACTGGAAACTGTGGACTGAACTGAAAAATGTTTAGGGCTTTGAGTCTCAAAACAATTCACTTCATGATAATCCCATTAATACCAGTTTCTATCCTTAGACCAGGAATTGGCAATTTAGTAACCAAAAGCTAAATTAACAAATCAAGGTCCTTACTGGATAGGGTGACAATGAAAAGTGAACAAAGAGCACCAGGATATTTTTCCTAAGTTGGAACAGAATTTGGATGATATTCCCTGTCTTCCATTTTAAATGTCAAGTCTATTTTAATCTTGTAATTTTTGTGAGTTTCCATAGAAAAATGACAATTTTCTACAATAATAGAAAATAATATGAAATAATGAATAATAGCAAATAATATGAATAATGAATAATAGCAAATAATATGAAATAATGAAATAAAATTAATTGAATGGCTTATATTTTAGTACCTCGGGTTGCCCATCTTATGTATGTCTTCATCTGATATATCTTTTGCTGCCTATTGGCCCAAAATTGTTCTCAGTATTTTTAACAATTTCTCTATTTTCCCCCTTGTCTGATAGATGGCATTATGCTTTTACTGGCTATAGAAATTCCTGCTCTGCCATCAAGTCTGACTTCAACCTGCAAAGGATTTTCTCACATTGCACTTGTATTCCTTACCTATCACCATGATAATTTATCTTTCTGGGAACAGAATTTGCAGTATTGATTTTTCCCATGATCTCTTTCTGACAACATCCCTGGTAAGCTTCTAGATATCTAAATATCTAGAAGCTTATAGAGGTGGGACAGATCAAACTAATCCTAGAAAATAAGCAAGAGAGGGAAGAGGAAATTGGTCTATGCTTTCCACTCCACAAACATAAAGCCTTGAGAAGAATTATATGGGCTAGGTCCCAGCAAACTATTTGTAAGCTGTTAACCAGGATCAACTAATTTTTTTGAAGTCAGCATGAAGTTACGTCCACAATATAAGACTGTGTCAGATGGTGCTCCATTCAAAATCCAAGAAAGAAATACTTAGACTCCATTAATTAGAGAAAATATATCTTTTACTGGAAGTCAAGTGGTAGCAACAAAAGAAAATGAGTGTGTAAATCACATATACAAAGTGATGGCAATGTTCCCACCCCCAATAGTTCAATTGGCTCATCCAATTAAAAGTTGTGTATAGCATCATGTGGGCATCTCCAGTTGGTGATGAGGCCTCTGTCCATGACCTTGACATATTTTGATAAAGAGGTGCGGCTGCACATAGCATAGGATGGAAGCCTAAGCAAGATTCTCCCACCCTCCCCGCAACTTATACAGTTCTGTTTTGTAACACCTCCAGCTCGTTTCCCATAACCATGTCCCCCCTCCTCCCCCCATTACTTATGACAGCCGAAAGATGCAAAGCAAAGGAAGAAAATCTTGAAGGCTGATAGACTGACTGCAAACAAAACTCAAGGCTGAGCATACAAAATCCAGCAAAGAAATAGAATACTTGTTCAAGTTGGCCAATTGCTGATAGACATTATTCCAGGAACTAAAATTTGAAAATGGATTTTTCTTTAGAGTAGTTCTAAAAGATAGACCAGGACCTATAAAGTGGGAAAGAATGTCATTAGACAGTTCAGTGAGTGCAGAAATAGGTGTTCATGCTAAACACTGATTAGGATAAGATTTTATACTAATAATCAAGCAATCACATTAATGAATAAACAAATCCTAGAATTCATGCACACCTGTGCACTAATGTAGAATTTATGCACATATCTGCATTGATGTAGCTTATTATGTTGGACACAAAATTCTGTTGCCAGAATTTTCAATAAAAGCTCTAATATTGTACAGAGC
Organism: Pseudonaja textilis; assembly: GCF_049901715.1. Lineage (NCBI taxonomy): Eukaryota > Metazoa > Chordata > Lepidosauria > Squamata > Elapidae > Pseudonaja > Pseudonaja textilis. The sequence continues at coordinate 47,373,406 of NC_142008.1, read as the reverse complement.
ATCTCTAACCCAGCCAATCTGGAAAATATGCAGGAAATTCTGGGGCTACAAGTTCTGCCATTCTCTGTGCTTTTCTATATATGTAACTTTCATGCCTGGTAGAGCATTTTTGTATCTGTAAAATTGATATGTTACTGATAGCAGGTGGATGTTTCTGCAGTTAGTTGCTGCAGAATGCTTGTACCTTCTAAAGTAGAAATAGTGTCTAGCCTGGCTTCAGAACATGTTTAAATAATTCGTATTCTGAACATCAACAGATCTAAGCATTGACAAATGAAAGACAAATGGAAGCAGATGGTAGTAAAAATGATAAAGTGGTATTTGAGGCTAGATGAAGACAAACAAGTAAAATGGAAGGATAATGGAAATTAGTCAGCAGCTCTAATCTGAATAAAGATATTTGTCCTATTCTGGATAAATTTCCATAAAAATCTTGGGGATATTCATGGAAAAGAAACTTGATATATAGGTGATAGGCATTTCAAATTCCAAGATGGTGAGAGAAGCTGCTAGCTGCTAGCTGCTTGTGAAGAGGCAGAGGGTGAGTACAAAGGAGAAAGATAGCGGCCTGAGTGCCTAACGGTGCACAAATCATATAACTATAAACCAAAAATACAAGCAATACATTTAGGGTTACTGCGCTTGAGATTGTGATTTTATTTTATTTCAAAATGACTGGCTTAGTTCAGTGTAATACTTGCTTTACTACTGTCTTTTGCAGTACTCTTTTTAAATTTGGATACTGTCCTCTTCATAAAAAAATTACCAGTCTACATGGACAGATTACCTATCTAGAATCTCTAATCTGTGCTCTCCAAACAGAAATTAGGTACCCAATACAGCCATCTATTGAGCTGCCATGTTACCAGCCCCCACTACCACAAAGATCCTATAGGAAAAGTGCAGTATGGACAACCGTGGGATCTGGCAGGGTGAGAACTGTGGACCATAAACACAAAGCTTTTGCTATGTCCTAGCATAACAGATAAAGTGCCCTTGCTGACCTTAATAGGGACACTAAAGTGACAGGTCAAGGTAATTGTGATAATGATAACTCAAGTAAGCCGGGGATCATGGTCATAGAAGAAGAACTTACTTTGCCAAGGAGAAAGTGTGAATCAGGTATTACGCACCAGCCACACAAGAAGAGCAAGGCATCCAAAAAGAGAAGCCACCTTGTAAGGGATGTAAATTTAGGAAAGGATACAGAGGTTTTGAAAGAGGTCAGGTGTCTGCCAGGTGCTACTGGCAGCAGAGACAAGAGGTGTATTCTTAAGATAGTCAAGAATGCCAGTAAGGACTGTGATGTTGATACTATTATACATCTTGGTACAAAAGATCTGTCCCAGAAGAATGTACTTTCTGTTCAGAAAGACTTCCAGAGCTTGGGGTATGAACTTAGTAATATGGGCTGTAGGCTTATCTTTTCAGAGGTTCTTCCAGTATACAAGGAACAAAAGGGGAAAGGACAGTGTATAGCAGAGTTTATGTGTGGCTAAAGGTGTGGTGTAAAAGAGAAGGCTTTGGTTTTATTAATCATGATGACTGCAGCTGGTCCAATGAAAAACTGTACAAAAGAGATGGTTTGTATCCATCAAAGCAAGTGACTGAGTTACTTGGCATTACATTCATAGATTTCCTGGATAAACATTTAAACTGAACAGTGGGGACAGAGAATTAATGGATTCAGAACATTTCTGTCCCCAGTAACCTAAAATTAATAAGGATACCAGTGCATGCAAAATAGATGTTTGTGCAGGTAAGATTATCAACCTTGCTGTCAACCAAAACCAAGCATTAATCAAACAAGACATAAAGATCTCAAGTGCCTATATACAAATGCACAGTCTAGGGAACAAACAGGGTGAACTCAAACTACGAATACATGAAGGTAGATATGATGTAGTTGGAATAACAGAAACTTGGTGGGATGAAACCCATGATTGGAACATACTGGTAGAAGGATACAAACTATTCAAAAAATAAAACCAGAGCCCATAAAAGAGGAGGTGGAGTTGCACTGTCTGTAAAGGGCCACTATATTGCTACAGAAATGCATGAAACCAAAGATGAAAACCTCCTAGAATGCATATAGGTCAATATAAAAGAAAAAAAGAATGACATGGCCATAGGTGTATATTATAGGCCACCCAATCAAGCAGATAAAATAGATGTCCTTTTTGCCAACCAACTAACAAACATTTGCAGGAAACACACAACAATAGTAATGGGAGACTTCAATTATCCTGATATCAATGGGAAAACTAATTCTGCATCAAGTGTGAAATCAAATAAGTTCCTAACCAACCTAGCTGACAATTTTGTTGTCCAAAAGGTGGAGGGTGAAACAAGAGGGACAGCCATACTGAACTTAATTCTTACAAACTGAGAAGAAGTGATAGAGGGAATTGAAACTGAAGAAACCTTGGATGAGAGTGACCATGTCATACTAGAATTCAACATAACACAAACACAAGCAATAGAACATAATGACACTAGAGTCTTGGATTTTAAAAGAGCTGATTTTAATAAACTCACAGAGAACTTGGGAAAGATTCCATGGATGAAAATCCTAAAGGGGAAAACAACTCAAGAATCTTGGGAAACTCTGAAAAGTATGATCATAGAAGTCTAGACCAGTACAATACTACTGAGAAAGAAAAACAAGAAATCCAAGATGATGTATATGCCCAAATATGGCCAAGGAGTGGAGTCAGCTAATAGACTCCACTCATTGGCACAGCTGCTGATGGTGTGCTTAATGCAGCTGAGAGGAAAAATGAACTTCATTTCTACCACTGTTAAGAATAAGTAAATTAATTCTAACAGTCATAATGGACTTTAGTTATGAATGAGGAAGGAAGAATCACGATTCTTCCTCAATTTCTGTTTTCCATTCCATGTAATAAAACAATACAGATATATAGTTTATTGATAATTAGATATGCTAGAGCAGTGATCCCCAAACTTTTTGGTTTCATAGACCAGCAGCAGGGATGGTGAGGGAAAGGGTGGTTTTGTGCATGCAATACATGCACAAATGAAGTTTCACACATTCAACAGCCCTTGCACAGCCTGGTTCCAAGTACTAATCTTCAGCCTGGGGGTTAGGGCTCTCTAAGCATGAGAAATCATATTTAATTTTTTGCAATAATGCACTGTGTCAGTTCATAGATCTGGCAACTTTTATGCTAGGAAATCCAAACTATAACTACTTCTTTTGATAAAGATAATTTATCCCTATTTTTTGTGGAAACACCAGATGAACACTTACGGATGGCAACATCAGAGGAATACACTTTATATAAGAGTTTCAACCACTGCATAGGGATTTAGCATGTTCAAGCCAAAATTCATCATCATCATCATAATCTCTTTCTTACACACACACACACACGCACAGAGAGAGAGAGAGAGAGAGAGAGAGAGAGACAGACAGACAGACAGACAGACAGACAGACAGACAGACAAAACCAGTGACTTGGCCAATTAACTTGGATACTGAATTGAAAGAACAGGCACATTAGGTTAGGTCAGGGATCTATCCACCATGAGACACAGGTGAACAAGTCTCCTAGTTTTGTATTTTGATGGTTGATATGTGGTATTTTTATTGACCCAATTGGCAGGTAGACAACACAATTAGACATTAGGATTTTCAAAGGTTGGATTTTTGAAGGTCTGCCAGAAGATATCTCCTATTTGAATATTTTTTATTATGGTTCATCAAAGAGTCAGTCAGATATTCAGGCTAGATTTGGCATTTTTGTCCATCTATTAAGATTTCCCAAGGACTTGGGATAGGCATATATGGATGCTTGATGGTGTTACAGATAACATAATAGGATATAAGTGTCAGCCTTCAAGATTTTCTCCCTTTGCTTTGCATCTTTCGGCTGTCATAAGTAATGGGGGGAGGAGGGGGGATATGGTTATGGGAAATGAGCTGGAGGTGTTACAAAACAGAACTGTATAAGCTGGGGGGTAGATTCTTGCTTAGGCTCCTATCCTATGCTACATGCAGCTACAACTCTTCATCAAAATATGTTAAGATCAACAGACAGAGGCCTCATCACCACCTGGAGATGCCCACATGATGATATACACAACTTTTAATTGGATGAGCCAATTGAACTATTGGGGGTGGGAACATTGTCATCACTTTGTATATGTGATTTACGCACCCATTTTCTCAGATTCAGAATTCTTTTGTTGCTACCACTTGATTTCCAGTAAAAGATATATTTTCTCTAAATAATGGAGTCTAAGTATTTCTTTCTTGGATTTTGAATCAGCTGACATTATTCTGAATCTCCATGTTACCAGCCGACCCAGAGAATTAATAAATGTTCTTCCGACGGGGTCTAAACACAATGTCAAATCCAGCCAGCAACCAAGAAGACCTGGGAGTGACTGGCGGACAAGATTCCCTGCTGTTAGAGGTGGCAGGGGAAGCCGTCTTGTTAGCAGAATTAAGTCTTGGTGAAAAACCAGCTGTAAAACCCAAATGGTCCCTGGCTGGAAGGATCCTGAGGAAAAGCCTTCTCCAGGAGTGACCACTAGCCATCGGCGTGGAAGAGAAGAGCCATGGTAAGAGAAGGGAAGAAATAATTTTTTACTAACTCAAGCCATGCACCTTCTAAATGAAGCTATTGGAGAACCTCAAACTGATCAAAGGTACGAGGGAGAGGAGGGGGAGGCAGCCCTAGCCAGAAGAATCAGAGCAGCCACCCTCATAAATCAAACTGGGCTGGCACAACAGGCAACAGCAGCCCAGGGGCCCCCAGCAGTGGGAGTAATTGCCAGAAGATGTAGAACTCCAAATGTGCCTCCATTGGAAGTAAAATATGGGGGGGGGGATCCCAAGGAGTTAGGATTTTTCCTGGCACAAGTCTGGAGTCATATGGAGGAATATGGAGAGGATTTTTCCTCGGAAGCAGCCAAAGTTAGATGTGTTACCAGGGCTCTGGAGGGAAAAGCTGCAAAGTGGATGGTGACTTTGCATAATGATAATGCTCCCCAGCTGATGAATTATGACCTGTTCATGACTGTGCTGTGGGCCAGGTTTGAAGACCCAGTTGCTGAATGTAAGGGCAGAATTAGGATGAAGACCATAAATGAGGGGAGGAGATCAGTGGCCGACTACACCCAGGAATTTAGAGAGCTGGCATGTCATATTCAAGGCTGGTCCCAGGGCGCCCTGATAGAAGCTTTTAAAGATCAAAGCTGTATTGCCAGAAGAGACCCCAGTGAGGTGCAGCTGTGGTACGTGCTGGCAGCAGAGGTGGAAATTGACATGACCTGAAACAGACGCTGGGGGGGAGGGCTTGGTTGGAGCAAGTACTCCCCCACCAGCCCCCGAGAAGCCTTAAAACTTCAAAAGGGAAGAATGGCGGCAAAACCCAAGACCACTGCATGCTTCCAATGTAGGAAGGAAGGTCACTGGGCTGCAGACTGCCATGCCAAGCTAGAGCCAAAGGGGGTGCCAGGAGGAGGAAGAAAACCTGAAAAAAACCCAGCAAAGTCTCGCGAAACAGCACTTAAAGTGGGGGAGGTTGTAGAGATTGCCCCTCTGAAAGGAGAGGAGCTGGGAACTCCAATCTCTTCTGAAGAGAGTGAATCCGAATTGGAAATCGGCTCACTGGTAAGTCCAAACAAGGGCCCTATGACCATTCCAGTGAGATTAAGGGTACCCATATCGGGAGCCAAAGGGGAAATGTTGGCCTTGTTAGACTCTGGGTGCACAAGGTGCGTAATCAGCTTAGAAGTAGTAGAGAAAATGGGCTTAAGGCTAAAGACTTTAAAAACACCCATAGCCTTTTGCCAACTGGATGGATCGGTAGCTGGGGGCAGCCTTGCACATTTCATAATGGAACCAGTAGAAATGACGATGGGGAAGCATAGAGACACTTTGTATTTTATTGTGGCTCCTGGGATGGAGCACCCCCTAATACTGGGTTTGCCCTGGCTCCAGAAATGGAACCCCACATCAACTGGAGGAGGGGATCATTGCGCATACATACTGACCAACCTCCAGAAGGGGAGGGGCAATCTCAACCGAAACCCAAGAATCCCACTGAGCTGACCTCCATTGGCACCAAGAATATGAGGCAGGAGGAGAAATTTCCAGAGGAATATTGGGACTTAAAGGAGGAATTCAGTCAAAAGGCCCCAGATGAGCTCCCCCTCCATTGCTCAACAGACTGCAGCATTCAAATTTTGCCAGGAGTGAAACTCCCAAAACTGAAACTGTACTCGATGATACCATGGGAGCTAGAAGAGCTGTGGTCATTTATCGATAAAAATTTGGGACGTGGTTTCATCCAACCTGCTAGACCCTGAGTAGCAGCTCCAGTATTGTTCCGTGAGAAGAAAGATGGCTTTCTGCATTTATGTGTGGACTATTAGAAACCTCAATGCTATTTCGGTGGAGAACGTGTACCCCCTCCCTTGATGAAGGATATGTTGGCCCACTTGGCCAAAGGAAATTCTTTTACAAAACTCGACCTGAGTGAAGCATGCTATTTCTTTCGAATTAAGGAAGGGGATGAATGGAAAACTGCTTTTAACTGACAAATGGACAGTTTCCAATTCAACGTTCTTCCATTTGGCCTCCAGGGGACCCCTACAGTATTCATGCAAATGATCAATCAGGTGTTGCATGAACATTTATACAAAGGGGTGTTGGTTTATCTTGATGATATTCTTATCTACACAGAGACTCGTGATGAACATGTGAAATTAGTGCGGTCAGTTCTGGAAAAACTTCGAGCTGCTGAGCTGTACGCAAAGTTGTCCAAGTGTGAATTCCACCAGGAAAAAATTGACTATTTAGGCTATCGCATATCACATGACAGCATAGAAATGGATCTGGGGAAAGTTTGTGCCATTTTGGAATGGGCCCCTCCCTGCACCAGGAAACAACTTCAAAGTTTCTTGGGATTTGTTAATTTTTACCATCAATTTATCCCTGCTTTTGCGAAGATTGCAATGCCTATCACAAATCTCCCAAAAACCAAAGGGGAGGTGAAACTGAAGCCTAGTAAACCACTGGAGTGGTCCATGGAGTGTCAGGCTGCTTTTGAGAAGCTGAAACAACTGTTTGCTGCTGGACCAGTACTCAAGCACCCAGACACGGACACTCCTTTTGTAATCCAAGCCGATGTGAGTGACGTAGCAGTCGGGGCAGTGTTATTACAAGCAAACGAGATGGGGACTCTGCAACCATGTGCATATACTTCCCATAAACTAACTGAAATCAAAAGAAGATGGGCCATCTGGGAAAAAGAAGCGTTTGCAGTTTGCTGGGCTCTGTTAACCTGGAGGCATTTCTTAGAAGGGGCAAAACACCCATTTGAGGTGTGGATGGATCCACCCTGTTTTCCATGTTAGTTTATTAAAACTTGAACATACCTCCGACTTGAGACCAACTCAGGTCAATCCCCCCATGCCATTGCTAATTGAAGGTGAACAACATTTTGAAGTTAAAGAAATTTTGGATTCTCAAAAACAAAGGGGGCGAGTCCAATATTTGATTGTTTGGAAACATTTTCCTCCCTCCCAGTCTGAATGGGTGAATGAGAAGGATGTTAGAGCTCCTAAGCTTATCAATGCTGATAAACCCTAAAAAATAGGATTATGGTGTTACATGTATATTTTCTGTTACCTTCTATTTTTATCTTTTATACGACTAATGCCTCTTTTGCAGGAGGGCCGAATGTCAGCCTTCAAGATTTTCTCCTTTTCTCCCTTTGCTTTGCATCTTTCAGCTGTGATAAGCAATGCAGGGAGGAGGGGGGATATGGTTATGGGAAGTGAGCTGGAGGTGTTACAAAACAGAACTGTATAAGTTGCGGTGGGAGGTTCTTGCTTAGGCTTCTATCCTATGCTATGCGCAGCTGCAACTCTTCATCAAAATATGTCAAGGTCAACAGACAGAGGCCTCATCACCACCTGGAGATGTCCACATGGTGATATACACAACTTTTAATTGGATGAGTCAATTAAACTATTGGGGTGGGAACATTGACATCACTTTGTATATGTGATTTACACACCCATTTTCTCAGATTCAGAATTCTTTTGTTGCTACCACTTGATTTCCAGTAAAAGATATCTTTTCTCTAATGGAGTCTAAGTATTTCTTTCTTGGATTTTGAATGGAGCACCAGCTGACATTAAGCTTTTTGCAATTGACTGATGGTAAATTTGACAATACCAATGGTATTCAAGTGGTACTCCAGTTGTTTTGGGATTGTACCCAGGTTGCCCAATCCTATTGGCACTACCTTTGCTTTCTTTTATCACAGCTGTTTTATTTCTATTTGCATTTTACTTTCTCTATTTATGATCCTACCAACAACGTAACCAGAAGCCAACATTAGTTTTTCAAAAACAGATCAAGCCAGACAAATCTTATTGCATTATTTGACAAAATGACAAAATTAGTGGACCAGCAAAATGCTGTGGATATAAATTTATTTGGACTTTAGTAAGACATTTGATAAAATAAACCACGACCTATTATATGATAAGATTTTACAATGTGGGTTAGATAGCATCACCACCAAATGGATTCATAACTGGCTGACTAACTGCATTCAACATGAGGCCATAATGGAACTGCATCTACATGGAGGGAAGTATGCAGTGAGATATCCCAAGACTTTGTCTTAGGCCCAATATTCTTCAATATCTTTATCAATGATTTAGATGAGGAAATAGAAGGAGAACTCATCAAATCTGCAGTTGACACCAAACTGGCACTCCAGGAGATATGCTCAAGATACAGAAGGAACTTGATAGATTTGAACACTGGGTCCTATCTAACAATATAAAATTTGATGGTGAGAAAAGTAAGGTTTAATGTTTAATCAAGAAAAACCAAATGTAAAAGTATAGAATAGCTGGTATCTGTCTCAATAGTCATAATTGCAAGAGGAACCTTGGAATCCTAGTGAACAATCACTTATATAGGAACCAGCAATGTGCTATAGCTGCCAAAAAAGCCAATGTAGTCCTAGGCTGCATTAACAGAAGGACAGAATCAAGATCACTTGAAGTGTTCATAATACCATTTTATAACAATAAGACTACACTTAGAATATTGCATCCAGTTTTGGTGACCACAATATCAAAAAAATATTGAGACTCTAGAAACAGTGCAGAGAAGACCAACAATGATAATTAGGGGATTGGAGGCTAAAACATACAAAGAATGGTTGCTGTGATGGTTTTCCCAGACACCTAACAGATAACAGATAATTGGAGTTGGAAGGGACCCTGTAGGTCATCTAGTCTAACCCCCCCACCCAAGTGGAAGACTCTATACCATTTCTGACAAAAGGCAGTCCAATCTCTTCTTGAAAGTCTAAAGTGATGATGCTCCCACAACTTCCAAGGGCAAGCTGGTTGATTGTTCTCAGTCAGAAAGTCTCTCCTTATTTCCAGGTTAAATCTCTCCTTGTTCAGTTTCCATCCATTATTCCTTGTCTGGCCTACAGGCACTTTAGAAAATAGCTTGACCCCTTCCTCTCTGTGGCAGCCCCTCAAATATTGGAACACTGCTATCATGTCTCCCCTCATCCTTCTCTTCACCAGATTAGCCATACCCAGTTCCTGTAATTGTTTTTCATATGTTTTAGTCTCCAGTCCCCTAATCATCCTGATTGCTCTTCTCTGTACTTTTTCTAGAGTCTCAACATCTTTTTCATAGTGTGGTGACCAAAAACTGGATGCAGTATTCTAGGTGGGGTCTTACTAAGGCTTTATAGAGTGGTATTAGTACCTCACTTGATCCTGATTGTATCCCTCTGTTAATACAACTTAGGATTGCATTAGCTTTTTTGGCTGCTGCTGGCTCATATTTAGCTGGCTCATATTCACCTCTCTGAATGCCAGTTCTGATGAGGAAGAGACAGTTCCAGGCATGTTGGAAGGGGATGTGGAGAAATGTTTGCAGGTTGCCAAAAGCTCTGAGTCAAGAGCAGAAAGGTCAAGCACAGCACAGCAATTGCAGGAGGAACAACCAGATAAACAGCTATTTGAGCTAGGAACAGAAGAGGCACAACTGCAACTGGCCGGCAGAGATGAGGAAAAACTGCCTCCTTCTCACTACAAAGAGTGTGTAAGGCTGAGAAGAGGCAGGCACAACAAAGTACAGCCAAGTTACTAGTGAGGCAGCACTCTTGCTTCTCTTGATGGGATGCACCAGGGAGTGGCTATTTAGTTCAGCGAGTGAATTGAAATGACTTTGGGAACAACGCATCTGTGTTTTTGCTTTTGTTGTGCCTTGCATTCATTAACCTCCATGTCTCTTGTTTCCTGACTTGTACTGAGTACCTTGGATCCTGGCTCATGCCTTAACCTCTAGACTCATTTCACAGATTTTGCCTGTGCCTCACAGACTAGTTTTCACCTCAAGGAATTGCTTTAGCCTTGCCTCTATCTTGTAGACTTGTCTTGTCCTGTGGACTCATGTGGTAGTTGGTAGATATTAAATTACCTACCTTTATTTATAGACTGACACTTCTAAATAATGTCAAGAATCTGGAAGGTTAATTGGGTTAGGAACCTACAAAAGAATGCTCTCAAATAAATAGGCAAAAAATACATATGTGAAAACTAATCAACTAGCTATTATTTGCAGTGAGACTTTTTTTTGTGTGTAATGTAGCCTGAACTCTTTCTCCTGAAATGTTGAAGCACCTACTTGTATCTTCATTTCTTTTTATTTATTACAACTGTTTGAATGTTTTACATAGTAGAAAAACATAAACAGATGATGTGCATGCAGAAAGACATAGAAAATAATACAATGTATCTTTGCCCCATTGAAAACATTTCTTGCCACATCTGTTAAATGAATCACTGCAATTATTAAGCCACAGTTGTTAAGTGAAACTGGTTTCCCCATTGATTTTGCTGTCATAAAGTCTCAACAAGTAATTAAATGACCCCAGGACACCGCAACTGTCATAAATACATGCCAGTTGCCAAAGTGTCTGAATCACTTGACCATGGGGATGTTGAAATGGTTGTATGTATGAAAAACAGTCATAAGTACTTTTTTCAGTTGTAACTTTGAATGGTCACTAAACAAATGGTTATAAGTTGAGGACTACCTATATAAAGATTTTAAAAATTGAATAAGTGAATGTTACTCTGTCCCAACTGGGGGGTTCA
>NC_142008.1:46437393-46444006 GCF_049901715.1 Pseudonaja textilis | reverse complement strand
ACTATAATGATGTGGAAAAATTCCCAAACAAAGCTGAGTACATACATATGTATGTATGTATGTGTATGTGTGTGTATATATATATATATATATATATATATGTGGATCTTTGGTTGTTTGGGGTTTTCTCCCGCGTAGATTCAAAGTATCTGAGCAGCGTTTCGATGAAGTCTCATTCATCATCTTCAGGCTTCTGTCTTCGGCTCTTGCTTCTCAGAGTGATGTGAGATTGCAGCTGCTTCTTCCTTTTAACTACTAGTGGGGTGGGACTTGATTGGGTGGGGGCTTGGCTGTTTCTGATTGGGTGGGGTGTGTTTCTCATTGGTAGGGGTTTGGCTGTGTTCTGATTGGTTGGGGGTTGGCAATGTGTTCTGATTGGTTGGAGCGTGTTCTGTTCAGGTGGGGGCTTGGTTGTGCTCAGGTTAGTCTTAGTTGCTGGGGGATTTGAGTTGGTGAGCTGTGATCTTGCTGTTTGGCTTGAGTTCGTGGTGGTGCTGCATCTTCATAGTGGGTGTCGGTTTGCTTCGTGTATGGCTCGGAGGGTTTGAAGTGGGTAGTGATGCAGCTGCAGTGCGGCTTCTGGTCTGTGGTCGTGTGTCATCTTCTGAGTGGGTGTGAGTCTGTTTTCTACATGGAAGTGTGGTGGTGGCATCTTGTGTGGCTCTCATGGGTGTGGGTCTGGTGTCATTCTTCATGTTAGGTACTCGTCTGTTCATGAGGCGGGTTTCCAAATGGCTGGAAGGCGGGAGGTGTCATCTCGTTTGTTCATGCTGTGTGGGCGTTTTTCTATCTCTATGGCTTCTCTGATTATTCTGCTGTTGAAGTGTTCGGTTTTGGTGATGGTTCTGGTATTTTAAAGTCAATCTCATGTTCTGTGGTTTTGAGGTGTTGGACCAGGAAGAGGTGGTTTCTTCTTTTTGATTGAGTTCTTATGTTCTTCAATACGTGCACTTATTCTTCTGTTCGTTTGTCAATGTATGTGGCGGGCAGGCAGTGCAGGGGTTTCATATACTCCTCGGAGAAGGGGAGGAGCTTGCGCCGTGGCGATACGGTCTGCAATCGAGCTCCTCGATTGCAGCCGATATCTCCGTTACCGGCGGTCAACGGACCTATGCTGTCCTGTAGGGACAGCTATCGTGAAAAGCGTACCCTGAGGACTCCGGGGATATCGCAAAATCCCTGGAAGACCGGGTGAAGCTCTCTTGCTGGCGGCGGAGAAGGCAGCCCCATGCTGCTGAAGTCGGGCGGCTCCAGAAAGAACGGGTCTGAGAGAGAGTCTGTCGGTTGGGTGAGAAACTTTTTTTTTTATTTAATTTTTTGAGTCTTGAAAGTTCGCTCTGATTATTAGAAGAAATCTGTGTGATTTTTTTTTTTTTTGACAAAACTGACTAAGCGGTGTTTTTTTAAGGAGACGTCAAAGAGAGAATTTATTTGCTTTTTTTTCTTTGCTTCCGGACTTCATTGTTATTTACGGGATAACTGGACTGTTCCTTTTATATTTATATGTTGTATTCTTCCTTTGGATTTTTGCATTTTTAGGCTAGAGGCTCCCTTTGTTTATTTTTTTATTCTTCTTTGCTTTTATATGTTTGTGTATTCCTTGCCGGCTTTTCTTTTTTTTTATGCTGTTCAGAGAGGAGGGGGAAAAGTGAGAACTAAGAAACTTTGTAACACTGCCAACTAGAGGCTTGGAAACATTTTACTTGAACTGTGAAAAGACGAGTACTTCTTCTCAAGGACATCTTCTGATAAGATAGAGGAAAGCGCTTTGTAGAATATTATTACAGGTGTCTTTCTGGATATTTATGGCTTAGCTTTGAAGCTTGTGAAAGAGAAGGGAGTCATAATTAGAGCCTTGGACAATTAAATAGAGTGCAGTGTATTGCTGTTTACTTTCTTTCTCTAATTCTTTTTTTAGTTCCGCCACCCCTCCACCAGCATTAAGGTCTTTATTTTTATTTTTAAGTTTGATTTATTTTCAAAGGAAAAGCCTCTGAATTTTTGTTATTTTTACTTTATTTTTGACTTATTTTACTTTATTTTTCTCCTTTCTATTTGGATTCTGCTTTTCTTTTTAATGTATATCAATGGACTATTTCTTTTTCTTTTTTTCAATTGAGATTTTTTTTTTGGCTGGATTAAGGTGTGGAATTTGAAGAAATTTATTCTTCTTGTTTTTGTTTTGTTTTTTTCTCTCTTTTTCTCTTTTCCTTTTTTTGGCTTTGACTTTGTTTATTATTATTATTACTGGGTTTTTATTCTTATTTTTATTCTCTTTTGTGGACTATTTTTTTTAATTGGATTAAGGTCAGGAAGAATTTGAAGAATTTTTCTTTTTGCTCTTTTCCTTTTCCTTTTTCATGTTTTTATTCTTTTTCTCTCATTATTGATTCTTTTTATTATTATTGGCCTTTTCATTTTGGATTATAATTGGCTACTCTTTTTTGGATTAAAATTTGAAAGAATTTGAAGAGCTAGAACCATTTAAAATGAGTAAGAAACTTATATCTTTCGGTGCCTCTATGTCTACCTCTGCCTCCCCACCATCTGGACAGCGTTCAATCCAGACAATGTTAAAGCAAGATAAAGAAAAGAACAAGAAAGAGCATCTTTTCAGATGATTATGCAAGGAATTCAAGATCTTAAGGTAAAAATAGATACCATTGAACAAAGAACAGGGAGGACGGAGGAAAAAAAAGTGGAAAGTATTCAACAGATGATGACAAAATATGAGGAGAGACTTCAAAAAGTCGAAGAAGGGGGCAAAGCGAAGAGAGGAGAAGATTGGAAATATTGATAATAGACTAACAGTGATTGAACAAGAAAAAAGTGGGATGTTGAAGTGGGAGTTGGATAGATCAGAATTCTATCTTAGATTTCAAAATATAGAAGAAGAAAAGGACAAGATTTGGCTGCGATAATGGTAGGAATCTTGGCGGATGCGTTGGAGATAACAGAAGAGAAGATGATGGATGGAATAGATGAGATATATCGAGTTTTTACAAGATATGCGATGAGAAATAATCTGCCCAGAAAGTCCATATTAGATTTACTAAAAAATCCATGAAGACACAAATATTACAAGTGGCAAGAGAGAAGATATTGAAATACAAAGGTAAAGAAATTTTGGTTTAAAACAAATACCTAGAAGAGTGAGAGAGATGAGAAGAGAATATCGATTCTTGGCCAAAATGTTATTGAAAAAGGAGGTGACTTACAGATGGCTGGTCCCAGAAGGATTGGCGTTTACGTGGCAGGAACAGAGACATAGAATTGATTCAATTGAGAAAGTAGAACTGTTCTATGCAGAAGTTTTTGGAGAGAGAGAAGGAGAGGCAGAAAAGGAGGTTCCATTAACTGAATCCCAAGAGGAACAAATGGAGATTGGAAAAGAAGAAGGTGCAGTAGGGGACAAGTGGATATTAAAGACCAGCGTGAATCAAGACCCACGAGAGTGGTTAAATCTAAATACAAAATATAATCATGGAAGAGAAAAAAACTGATTACAATGAATATAAACGGACTGAATTCAGCTGCCAAGAGAAGGAAGATTTTCCATAAATTAAGGAAACTAAAATTTGATATAATTTGTCTACAAGAAGTACATATTAAAAAGCAACATGAACAATTGTTATTACAACCAAAATTAGGAAAATTGTTTACCTCTTTGACTCAATGTAAGAAAAGAGGGTGGTCTTATATATTAAAGAGGTTATTCCAGCAAAAATGATTTATACAGATGATGATGGGAGAATATTAATGGTGGAAATAATGGACAATAATAGAAAGATAATTTTGACTGCAATTTATGCCCGAATGATAAACAGGAAGAATTCTATAAAAATTACATACCAAGATGGCTGGACTGGACTATGCTAATATAATTATGATGGGAGACTTTAATGGAATTGTGGATAATAAACTTGATTATATTGCAACAGCAGCAAAGTATAATAGAAAAACTCTTCCTAAATCTTTTTAAAATGACAGAGGAATTAACTTTAAAAGACATATGGAGAGAAAGAAATGTTAAACTTAAGCAATATACTTTCTATTCAAATAGACATTTATCATGGTCAGACTTGATATGATTTGGATCTCAACAGACTTAATATCTAGCGTTCAAGAAGTAAATATTGAAACAAGTACTTGGATCATAACCCATTGACAATTAAATGGAAGGGACAAAAAAAAAAGATCGAGATGGACGTTAAATAATACTATTTTAAAGAGAAAGAATTTACACAATGGATGGAGAAAAGAACTGGCCTTTTTCTTTAAAGAAAATAGAAAAGAAGACACTTCAATACAGAATGTTTGGGATACAATGAAGGCTTATGCCAGAGGCTTGATAATAGACTATACAAGAAAAAAAGAATATTAGGAAAAGGCAAGCTTTCAAAGCCTTGGAGGATGAATATAAAAGACTCGAAAAAGAACTGCAGAAAATGCCACAGAAAAAAAGACGTTAAATTGAAACTGGATATAACTAAACATAAAATGGACTTAATAGACAAAGAAGAACTGGCACAGAAAATTAGGAATGCTAAACAGAATTATTTTGAAGATGCAAATAAGCCAGGTAGATGGCTAGCATATAAGCTGAGAAAGGAGAAAGAGTCGAGGAAAATATTGCAGTTAATAGATGACCAAGGTAAAACTTGTCATGGCAGCAAAGAGAAAAAAGAAATTATTTATGACTTTTACAAACATTTGTATAAGAAAGAAGATATTGATGAGGAGAAAGTTAAACAATACCTGCAGAATGCAAATTTACCTAAGATACCTAAAGAGATTGAAGAAATGTTAGGAAGCAATATAACAATGATGGAGTTAAGCCAAGCACTTAAGAAACAAAATAATGGAAAGGCACCAGGTCCAGATGGGTTTCCTGTAGAATTTTATAAAACCTTTCAAGAATCATTGTGTATTCCACTGTTAGAAGTTATGAATGAAGTTATGCTAAAAAAGATAATACCTAAAACATGGTCAGAGGCTTATATTACACTTATTCCAAAAGAGGAGAGCGGACCTACTTCAAATCAAGAATTATAGACCGATTTCCTTATTAAATGCAGATTATAAAATTTTTGCTTCAATATTAGCAAAAAGACTTAAAAAATATCTGAATAACTTTATCCACTCAGATCAAAATGGATTTCTGCCAAAGCGACAAATTAGAGACAATATGAGAGTAATTCTGGACACCTTGGAATATTATGAGGCGCATCCTGAAAAGCAAATGGCTTTGATATTTTTAGATGCTCAAAAGGCATTTGATAACGTAAATTGGAGATTTATGTTACTTTTAATGGAACAGATGGGCTTTGCTAGAAGATTTATTCAAGCAATAGAAGCAATTTACAATGAACAAACAGCTAAGGTAATGATGGAGGGAGAACTCACAGATCCTATTAATATAAGAAAAGGCACAAGACAAGGTTGTCCTCTTTTTCCCTTGTTATTTGTATTGACTTTGGAAGTGTTGAATAGAAATATCAGAGAAGATAAAACTATAAAAGGAATGAAAATTAAAAGGAGGAATTTAAACTACAAGCTTTTGCAGATGACTTAGTCTTTATCCTGAAGACCCTATAGAAACAGCCTTGAAGCTGTTGGAAAAGATAGAGGCATATGGGGAGGTGGCCAGTCTGAAAATAAACAAAGATAAAACAAAGATTTTGTCAAAGAATATGTTGCTGAGACAAAGAGAAGAACTGGCAGAATTGTTAAAATTCAAGTTACAAATAAGGTTAAGTATTTGGGGATATACTTGACGCCAAGATGTAGTACATTAAAGGAGAACAATTATATTAAACTTAAACAACAGATAGCCCAAGACTTGAAAAATGGGAAAACCTACAATTGTCATTAATAGGAAGGATTTCAACAATTAAGATGAACATTCTACCCAGAATTTTATTTTTGTTTCAAACAATACCAATTAGGCTTGGAAAAGAATATTTTGAGGATTTAAATAAAATTGTTTTGAAGTATATATGGCAAGGCAAGAAAGCAAGGATAAAGTTAAAGCTTTTACAGGATGCTAGATTTAGAGGAGGGTTTGGCCTGCCTAATTGGGAGTTGTACTACCAAGCTGCAAATTTGATGTGGGTTAAAGAATGGATAACATTAAGGAAAACTAGATTGTTGACATTAGAAGGTCATGGTTTGTTGTTGGGTTGGCATGCTTTTTTATGGTATAAGGAACCAAAACACAGGGGTATTTTAGAAGACATTATATACGGGAGTCTCTGTGGTTAAATTGGGAGAAGACAAGAAAACAATGTTATTTGAAAATTCCAGTTTGGTTATCGACGATAGAAGCGTTTTCTTACCCTATAATTTATAAAAAGGAACAAACAGTTAGCTATGGGGAATTACTAGATGAAAAGGGTGAACTTAAATCGATGCAAAAATTAGAGGAACAAGGTATACAGATGAATTGGTTTTCATATTTGCAAATACATTCAAAGTATTATGAGGATTCCAAAAACAGAGGGATTTTATGATAAACAAACTGATTTAGATAAGATTTTGATGGGTACTGATGAAAAGGTGATTAAAAAATTATATGGTTACTTATTGGAAATTAAGTTGGAGGAAGAACAAG